>NC_090028.1:5247098-5369598 GCF_037176765.1 Anolis sagrei | reverse complement strand
TATATATATATATATATATATATATATATATATATATACACACCTACCTGCATGCTCCAGTATACAAGCACTAGGTTAAATCCCACTAATTTTAATAGATGCAATTCTGTGTGTTTGTGTCCATCTATATATGTGTGTGTGTGTGTGTATGCATATATATATGCTCCAATACACAGGCACTAACTGAAGTCCCATTTAGTTCAATGGATGCAATTGTGTTTGTAGTGCATGTGTATATGTACGTGCATGTGTGTGTATATATATATTATTTATTCATTTGTGTATTATGTGTGTATGCATGTGTATACACACACACACAAACACACAGATGCTAACTGAAGTTCCACAGATTTCAATGGATGTAATTCTCTATGTTGTGCATGTCTGTATGTGTGTGTGTATATATATATATATACACACACATTCAAATACATAGACAGTAACTGAAGTCCCTACATGCAGCCATACACATACACAATTGCATCCATTGAAATCAGTGGGACTTCAGTTAGTGTCTCTGTATTAGAGCAGACACACACTTGCACATCCATACACACAATCATACAAACTGTATTAAATGGCAGCATAAATGCACAATAAATCCTATATGGGTTGCTGTATGACCATGTTCCAGAAGTATTCTCTCCTGATGTTTCGCCCACATCTATGATGAGGTCTGTTGGAAACTAGTCAAGTGGTGTTTATACATCTGTGGAATGATGTCCAGGGTGGGAGAAAGAACTCCTGTCTGCTTGAGGCAAGGGTGAATGTTGTAATTAGCCACCTTAATTAGCATTTAATGGCCTTGCAGCTTCAAAGCCTGGCTGATTGCTGCCTGGGGGAATCCTTTGTTGGGAGGTGTTAGCTGGCCCTGATTGTTGTATGAATCAAAGGTTCCAATGTCCCCATTGCATAGTAATCTATAGGGAAGTGGTTCTCAACCTGGTGGTCTGGAGTCCTGGGGGGGTCGGGAGGGGGTGTCAGAGAGGTCGCCAAAGAACATCAGAAAACAGTATTTTCTGTTGGTCATCGGGGTTATGTGTGGGAGGTTTGGCCAAATTCTGTTGTTGGTGGGGTTCAGAATGCTCTTTGATTGTAGGTGAACTATAAATCCCAGAAACTACAACTCCCAAGTGTCAAGGTCTATTTCCCCCAAACTCTACCAGTGTTCACATTTGGGCATATTGAGTATTTGTGCCAAGTTTGATCCAGATCCATCATTGTGTGAGTCCACAGTGCTCTCTGGGTGTCGCTGAACTAGAACTCCCAAACTCAAGATCAGTACCCACCAGACCCTTCCAGTATTTTCTGTTGGTCATGGGAGTTCTGTGTGCTAATTTGGTTCAATTCCATCGTAGGCAGGGGCGGCTCGTCCATTACGCGAAGTAAGCGGTCGCAGAACACTTTTTTTGCCAGGGGCGCAGAGGCGCCTCTGTAAATGCCCCTCGACTGCCACTTGAGGAGCCCCCCTCAGCTCACAACAGCCCTAGCAGTCCGGGGGGAGCCTCAGCTTTCTTGCCTCGCTGCCGGGCGATCCTCTTCCCAAAGGGGCCGGGCCCTTGAGCCTCGCCTAGCCCCTCTCGTTCCTGCTCCACCCGGCCACAGGGGGCGCGAGCAGAGCCGGCGCTCAATCGTTCTCCGCGTTCGATCCCTTCCCCATGACCGGCTCCCTTTCCTGATCCCCCGGCGCTCCACCCGCCTCCTCTCCTCTCCCCAATCCACGGGTGGGCCAAGGGGCGGAGCCACTGCGCCTGGCCCGCTTCGGGTCCGGAGGCATGTCTGAAGACCCCAGCATGCACACCAAAAGTCGCCTCTTCTCCTGACTTTCTCTTCAGCCATTGGGACCAAGAGAGAGAGAGAGAGAGAGAGAGAGAGAGAGAGAGTGCCCCTCCAGCTGGAGGTATCTCCCACCTCCGCTCCCTCCTTTGTTTTTGCGCCTACCTTCAGGAAAGGTGGGCATCTCCACCTCTCTCTCTCTCTCTCTCTCTCTCTCTCTCTCTCTCTCTTGGTCCCAATGGCTGAGGAGAAAGTCAGGAGAAGAGGTGACTTTTGGTGCACACGCCGGGGTCTTCAGGCACGCCTCCGGACCCAAAGTGAGCCAGGCAAGGGAGCAAGTGCAGCAAGTGTAGTTACTGGGATGTATAGTTCACCTACAATCAAAGAGCATTCTGAACTCCACCAATGATGGAATTGAACCAAATATGGCACACAGAACTCCCATGACAAACAGAAAATATATAATGATTGGTTGGGGGGGGGGGGGGGGGCGCCAAAATACTGTTTGCTTACCGTTGAACATTTTCTAAGGCCGCCTCTGATCGTAGGTGGACTTCAGAATGCTCTTTGATTGTAGATGAACTATAAATCCCAGGAACTACAAATCCCAAATGTCAAGGTCTATTTTCCCCAAACTCTACCAGTATTCACATTTGGGCATATTGAGTATTCGTGCCAAGTTTGGTCCAGATCCATCATTGTTTGAGTCCACAGTGCTCTCTGGACGTAGGTGTACTACAGCTCCCAAACTTAACATCAATACCCACCAAAACCTTCTACTAGAACTGTATTTTCTGTTGGTCATGGGAGTTCTGTGTGCCAAGTTTGGTTCAATTTCATCATTAGTGGAGTTCAGAACACTCTTTGATTGTAGGCGAACTATAAACCCCAGCAACTACAACTCCCAAATGACAAAATCAACCCTGTTGGTCATGGGAGTTCTGTGTCGCTATTTGGTTTAATTCCATTGTGGGTGGAGTTCAGAATGCTCTTTGATTGTAGCCTAACTATAAATCCCAGCAACTACAACTCCCAAATGACAAAATCAACCCTGTTGGTCATGGGAGTTCTGTGTGCCTATTTGGTTCAGTTCCATTGTTGGTGGAGTTCAGAACACTCTTTGATTGTAGGCGAACTATAAATCCCAGCAACTACAACTCCCAAATGACTAAATCAACCCTGTTGGCCATGGAAGTTCTGTGTGCCTATTTGGTTCAATTCCATCGTTGGTGGAGTTTGGAATGTTCTTTGATTGTAGGCGAACTATAAATCCCAGCAACTACAACTCCCAAATGACAAAATCAACCCTGTTGGTCATGGGAGTTCTGTGTGCCTATTTGGTTCAATTCCATCGTTGGTGGAGTTCAGAACACTCTTTGATTGTAGGCGAACTATAAATCCCAGGAAACTACAACTCCCAAGTGACAAAATCAATCTTCCCTCCAACCCCATTAGTATTCAGATTTGGGTGTATGGGGTATTTGTGCCCAATTTGGTCCAGTGAA
This sequence comes from Anolis sagrei, assembly GCF_037176765.1. Lineage (NCBI taxonomy): Eukaryota > Metazoa > Chordata > Lepidosauria > Squamata > Anolidae > Anolis > Anolis sagrei. The sequence goes on along the minus strand of NC_090028.1, from coordinate 5,366,317 downwards.
TGAAAATCCATCCTGCAACTCAGATGTTTACATTGAGATTCATAACAATAGGAAAATGACAGTGATGAAGTAGCAACGAAAATAATGTGATGGTTGGGGGTCACCACAAATGAGGAACTGTATTAAGGGGTCGTGGCATTAGGAAGATTGATAACCACTGGTTTAAAGGGTTTTTTCTTCTTCTGAGGATGAGAGAGTGGGACTTGCCCAAGGTCAACCCAATGAGTTTCAATAGCTACGCATGGAGGCCAACCTAGTCTGCAGAGTCCTATTCTAGTTGGGGATTTCCACAGGTGTAGCTTTGCCAAGCCTGGCTTGCCATGCATTACAAGCCACAGCTGCAGAAGTCCTCCTCTCCTACAAACACTTGCAAAAGATGCTACGTCCAGTTCCTCTTTGCAGCTGCTGAAGCCAAAAGCAGCTGTGCTAGATCAGGCCACAGGAGAAGGCTTCCAAGCCCCATTATTTTCCCTATATTTGCCCCACAGCTGTGTGCAAAGCACACCAAAAACCCATGCGCACCATTTGCATCCTTGGCAAGGTCTGTAGGGAGAGGCAGGCTTGCCTACAACACAATTAATATAATATAATATAATATAATATAATATAATATAATAATATAATATAACATAACATAACATAACATAACATAACATATAACATAACATAACAATATAATATAATATTATAATATAATATAATATAATATAATATAATATAATGTAATATAATAATATAACATAACATAACAATATAATATAATATAATATAATATTGTAATGTAATGTAATGTAATATGATATAATATAATATATATAAATAAAAATGTAATGTTCGTTCGTGCTACCATCAGAACTCAAAAACCACTGGGGGAATTGACACCAAATTTGGACACAAGACACCTAACAGTCCAATGTATGTATGTCCTCCACTCAAAAAAATTGATTTTGTCATTTGGGAATTGTCGTTGCTGGGATTTATAGTTTACCTACACTCAAAGAGCATTCCGAACTCCACCAATGATGGAATTGGGCCCAACTTAGCACACAGGGCTCCCATGACCGACAGAAAAAACTGGAAGGGTTTGGTGGGCATTGACCTTGAGTTTGGGAATTGTAGTTCATCCACATCCAGAGAGCACTGTGGATTCAAATAATGATGGATCTGGACCAAACTTGGCACGAATATTCCATATGCCCAAATATGAACACAGATGGAGTTTAAGGGAAATAGACCTTGAGATTTGGAAGTTGTAGTTGCTGGGATTTATAGTTCACCTACAATCAAAGAGCATTCTGAACCCCACCAATGATGGAATTGGGCCCAACTTAGCACACAGGGCTCCCATGACCGACAGAAAAAACTGGAAGGGTTTGGTGGGCATTGACCTTGAGTTTGGGAATTGTAGTTCATCCACATCCAGAGAGCACTGTGGAGTCAAACAATGATGGATCTGGACCAAACTTGACACAAAAATTCCATATGCCTAAATATGAACACAGGTGGAGTTTGGAGGAAATAGACCTTGAAATTTGGGATTTGTAGTTACTGGGATTTATAGTTCACTACAATTAAAGAGCATTCTGAAACCCACAGACGACAGAAATGGGGCAAACTTCCCACAGAGAACCCCCATGACCAACAGAAAATGCTTAAGGCCATCCAGTCCAACTTCCTTCACCAGGGCAAGGAAATGTAATCAGAGCCCTCTTGACAAAGAGACATCCAGTCATAGATATAGATACATAGAGATTATTCTCTCTCACACACACAGATATAGTAGTATCATAGATTTGAAAGAAACTGCAAGAAATACTATTTACTCACAAGCAGAAAGACATTACAAATATTAGAAACCAACACTTTCTCATTACTTTATTTTCCAGATCACCAGACAGGGTCACAGCAACGCCTGACAGGGGACAGCTAGTATTTCATAAATGCACAAAGAAGGCGTGCTGTACATTCAGGGTGCATCTACACCAGAGTTTCTCAACCTGGGGGTCGGGACCCCTGAGGGGGTCGCGAGGGAGTATCCGAAGGGTCACTGAAGACCATAAGAAAACACAGTATTTTCTGATGATGGTCATGGGGATTCCATGTGGGAAGTTTGAGCCAATTCTATCGTTGGTGGAGTTCAGAATGTTCTTTGATTGTAATGAACTATAAATCCCAGCAACTACAACTCCCAAATGTCAAGGTCTTTTTTCCCCAGACTCCACCAATGTTCACATTTGGGCATATTGAGTATTTGTGCCAAGTTTGGTCCAGATCCACCATTGCATGAGTCCACAGTGCTCTCTGGATATAGGTGAACTACAACTCCCAAACTCAAGTTCAATGCCCATCAAACCCTTCCAATATTTTCCATTGGTCATGGGAGCCGAGTTTGGTTCAAATCCATCACAGGTGGAGTTCAGAATGCTCTTTGATTATAAGTAAACTATAAATTCCAGCAACTACAACTCCCAAAGGTCAAGGCCTATTTTCCTCAAGATCCACCAGTGTTCACATTTGGGCATACTGAATATTCGTGCCAAGTTGGTCCAGATCTATCATTGTTTGAGTTCACAGTGCTCTCTGGATGTAGGTGAACTACAACTTCCAAACTCAAGGTCAATTCCCACCAAACCCTTCCAGTATTTTCTGTTGGTCGTGAGAGTTCTGTGTATCAAGTTTGGTTCAATTCCATCGTTGGTGGAGTTCAGAATGCTCTTAGATTGTTGGTAAACTATAAATCCCAGCAACTACAACTCCCAAATGACAAAATCAATCCTCCCAACCCCACTAATATTCAAATTTGGGCATATCGGGTATTTGTGCCAAATTGTGTCCAGTGAATGAAAATACATCCTGCATATCATATATTTGCATTCAGTTATGCACGATTCAGTTATGACATAGCAATAAAAATAATTTTATGGTTGGGGGTCACCACAACACGAGGAACTGTATTAAGGGGCCATGGCATTAGGAAGGTTGAGAACCACTGATCTAAGTCACCCAGTCTTCTGCGTGCCCAGGGGGGAGTCTCTCATTTGCTATCAGCCATTGATTGAGGTTCTGGATTTGAGCCTGCCACTTTTGGACTCTGGCTTGCTGAGGTGTTCCAGCGAGTGCCTCTATAGATCTTAGAAAACTATTTCTAGATTTAAGCCGTTGACATGCTGGCTCATATCCAAACAGGGGATGGGCTGGAGATGTCTCTGCCTTGGTCCTTTCACTATTGGCTGCTACTTCCCGGCGGATGTCAGGTGGTGCAATACCGGCTAGACAGTGTAATTTCTCCAGTGGTTTAGGGCGTAGACACCCTGTGATAATGTGGCATGTCCCATTAAGAGCCACATCCACTGTTTTAGCGTGGTGAGATGTGTTCCACACTGGGCATGCATACTCAGCAGCAGAGTAGCATAGCACAAGGGCAGATGTCTTCACTGTGTCTGGTTGTGATCCCCAGGTTGTGCCAGTCAGCTTCGTATGATATTGTTTCTAGCGCCCACTTTTTGCTTGATGTTCAGGCAGTGCTTCTTGTAGGTCAGAGCATGGTCCAGAGTGACTCGCAGGTATTTGGGTGCGCTGCAATGCTCCACTGGGATTCCTTCAAAGCTCGGGATGCTTGTCTGTTCTTAAGGTGAAAAGCACATGTCTGTGCTTTAGATGGATTAGGAATAATCTAGTTTTCCCAAACTACAGCTTCCATGATTCAATAGCAATGAACCATGGGAATTAGAGTGGTGCCAAACTGCAATAATTCTACAATGTACATAGAATGGTGCATGACGAGCTATAGCTGCAACGCGAGACAACATCAGATTGTGGCAAAGTGGGTGCAGAAGGCAACCAGGAAGGACTCACAAGCTAAGACAGGAGCAGTTTGCATTCAACTGAGGCTGGATCCATACTGACATATAATCCAGTTTCTGAATCAGGATTGTGTGCTTTGAATTAGGAAAAATGGGAGGAGGAGAGAGCCAATGAGACATTTTCAAAGCACCTTTCTTCTTCTCCTTCCAGAAGATGACCCTGGTGAGATGTCTCCTGGTTCTCGCACTCTTCCTACCTGCGATTGGGAGCTACAGTGGTAAGATTTCGTCTCTTCATCCTGGAAGATGATGCTCAATTTGGCCTCGATCCCACATCCCTTAAGCATCCTGCAAATATCCTCAGGGCAGAGAGGCATTATGTTAACGAGATGATGTGAAGCATGCTGATGGATGCACAACGCACAACGTCAATGCAGAAGTTGACCATAGAATAGAGTAGTAATGCACCCTCCTGGCAGAGGTTGCTCATAGGATCATCTCAGAAGGTCAACAAATGGCTAAAGAAATGCTCATTCCAGGAACAACTCTGTGTGGTCAACCTGTGGCAGAAGTTGACCAGAGGGTTGGTCTCAAAGACCTAGAGATTCATGGAACATATTAACCCAACCTGTAAATTTCAAAAATTAAACCCTCAAAAGTGTAGGTCGAGCTGTAGCTTGGATAGGTTGGGAAGAATCCCCTCCTAGTCTATATTTAAAGTCAATGTATGTATGTATGTGTGCATCACAACGGCTGTTGCTAGGTGAAGTGGCCCTCTGCAGTGTCATTGGATTGGCTGTTGCCAGGTGAAGCATTTGCTGTTTCTGGGTGAAGTGGCTCTCTGTGATGGCCCTGGATTGGCTGTTGATAGGTGGATTGGCTGTTAAGAGGTGAAGTGACCCTCTGTGATGCTCTAGATTGACTGTTGCTGGGTGAATGATTTCCTGTTGCTAGGTGAAGTGGCCCTTTGTGATGTCACAGGATTTGTTGTCGCTAGGTAAAGGATTGGCTGTTGGTAGGTGACGTGGCCCTTTGTGCTGTCACTGCCAGGTGAATGAATGACGTTTGCTAGGTGAAGTGGCCCTCTGCGATGACATTGGATGGTCTGTTGCTAGATGAAGATTTGCTGATGCTAGGTGAAGTCACCCTCTGTGATGTCACTCGATTAGCTGCTGCTGGGTGAAGAATTGACTGGTTGCTAGGTGAAGTAGCCCTCTGCAATGACATTGGATAGTCTGTTGCTAGGTGAAGAATTGCTGATGCTAGGTGAAGTGGCCCTCTCTGATGTCACTCGATTAGCTGTTGTTGGGTGAAGAATTGACTGGTTGCTAGGTGAAGTAGCCCTCTGTGATGTCATTGGATTAGCTGTTGCTAGGTGAAGGATTTCCTGTTGGTAGGTGAAGTCACCCTCTGTGATGTCACTCGATTAGCTGTTGCTGGGTGAAAAATTGACTGGTTGCTAGGTGAAGTGGCCCTCTGTGATGTCACTGGATGGTCTGTTGCTAGGTAAAGGATTTCCTGTTGGTAGGTGAAGTGGCCCTCTGTGATGTCACTCAATTAGCTGTTGCTGGGTGAAAAATTGACGTTGCTAGGTGAAGTGGCCCTCTGTGATGTCACTGGATGGTCTGTTGCTAGGTGAAGGGTTTCCTGTTGGTAGGTGAAGTGGCCCTCTGTGATGTCACTCAATTAGCTGTTGCTGGGTGAAAAATTGACTGGTTGCTAGGTGAAGTGGCCCTCTGTGATGTCACTGGATGGTCTGTTGCTAGGTGAAGGATTTCCTGTTGGTAGGTGAAGTCACCCTCTGTGATGTCACTCAATTAGCTGTTGCTGGGTGAAAAATTGACGTTGCTAGGTGAAGTGGCCCTCTGTGATGTCACTGGATGGTCTGTTGCTAGGTGAAGGATTTCCTGTTGGTGGGTGAAGTCGCCCTCTGTGATGTCACTCGATTAGCTGTTGCTGGGTGAAAAATTGACTGGTTGCTAGGTGAAGTGGCCCTCTGTGATGTCATTGGATGGTCTGTTGCTAGGTAAAGGATTTCCTGTTGGTAGGTGAAGTGGCCCTCTGTGATGTCACTCGATTAGCTGTTGCTGGGTGAAAAATTGACTGGTTGCTAGGTGAAGTGGCCCTCTGTGATGTCACTGGATGGTCTGTTGCTAGGTGAAGGATTTCCTGTTGGTAGGTGAAGTGGCCCTCTGTGATGTCACTGGATGGTCTGTTGCTAGGTGAAGGATTTCCTGTTGGTAGGTGAAGTTGCCCTCTGTGATGTCACTCAATTAGCTGTTGCTGGGTGAAGAATTGACTGGTTGCTAGGTGAAGTGGCCCTCTGTGATGTCATTGGATGGTCTATTGCTAGGTGAAGGATTTCCTGTTGGTAGGTGAAGTTGCCCTCTGTGATGTCACTCAATTAGCTGTTGCTGGGTGAAAAATTGACGTTGCTAGGTGAAGTGGCCCTCTGTGATGTCACTGGATGGTCTGTTGCTAGGTGAAGGATTTCCTGTTGGTAGGTGAAGTGGCCCTCTGTGATGTCACTCAATTAGCTGTTGCTGGGTGAAAAATTGACTGGTTGCTAGGTGAAGTGGCCCTCTGTGATGTCACTGGATGGTCTGTTGCTAGGTGAAGGATTTCCTGTTGGTAGGTGAAGTCGCCCTCTGTGATGTCACTCAATTAGCTGTTGCTGGGTGAAAAATTGACTGGTTGCTAGGTGAATTGGCCCTCTGTGATGTCACTGGATGGTCTGTTGCTAGGTGAAGGATTTCCTGTTGGTAGGTGAAGTGGCCCTCTGTGATGTCACTCAATTAGCTGTTGCTGGGTGAAGAATTGACTGGTTGCTAGGTGAAGTGGCCCTCTGTGATGTCATTGGATGGTCTATTGCTAGGTGAAGGATTTCCTGTTGGTAGGTGAAGTGGCCCTCTGTGATGTCACTCAATTAGCTGTTGCTGGGTGAAAAATTGACTGGTTGCTAGGTGAAGTGGCCCTCTGTGATGTCATTGGATGGTCTATTGCTAGGTGAAGGATTTCCTGTTGGTAGGTGAAGTCACCCTCTGTGATGTCACTCAATTAGCTGTTGCTGGGTGAAAAATTGACTGGTTGCTAGGTGAAGTGGCCCTCTGTGATGTCACTGGATGGTCTGTTGCTAGGTGAAGGATTTCCTGTTGGTAGGTGAAGTGGCCCTCTGTGATGTCACTCAATTAGCTGTTGCTGGGTGAAGAATTGACTGGTTGCTAAGTGAAGTGGCCCTCTGTGATGTCACTGGATGGTCTGTTGCTAGGTGAAGGATTTCCTGTTGATAGGTGAAGTGGCCCTCTGTTATGTCACTCGATTAGCTGTTGCTGGGTGAAAAATTGACTGGTTGCTAGGTGAAGTGGCCCTCTGTGATGTCACTGGATGGTCTGTTGCTAGGTGAAGGATTTCCTGTTGGTAGGTGAAGTTGCCCTCTGTGATGTCACTCAATTAGCTGTTGCTGGGTGAAGAATTGACTGGTTGCTAGGTGAAGTGGCCCTCTGTGATGTCACTGGATGGTCTGTTGCTAGGTAAAGGATTTCCTGTTGGTAGGTGAAGTCACCCTCTGTGATGTCACTCGATGGTCTGTTGCTAGGTGAAGGATTTCCTGTTGGTAGGTGAAGTTGCCCTCTGTGATGTCACTCAATTAGCTGTTGCTGGGTGAAGAATTGACTGGTTGCTAGGTGAAGTGGCCCTCTGTGATGTCATTGGATGGTCTGTTGCTAGGTAAAGGATTTCCTGTTGGTTGGTGAAGTCACCCTCTGTGATGTCACTCAATTAGCTGTTGCTGGGTGAAAAATTGACTGGTTGCTAGGTGAAGTGGCCCTCTGTGATGTCATTGGATGGTCTGTTGCTAGGTGAAGGATTTCCTGTTGGTAGGTGAAGTCACCCTCTGTGATGTCACTCGATTAGCTGTTGCTGGGTGAAAAATTGACTGGTTGCTAGGTGAAGTGGCCCTCTGTGATGTCATTGGATGGTCTGTTGCTAGGTGAAGGGTTTCCTGTTGGTAGGTGAAGTCACCCTCTGTGATGTCACTCGATTAGCTGTTGCTGGGTGAAGAATTGACTGGTTGCTAGGTGAAGTAATCCTCTGTGATGGCTCAGGATTGGCTGTTGCTAGGTGAAGGATTTCCTGTTGGTAGGTGAAGTCGCCTTCTTTGATGTCACTCGATTAGCTGTTGCTGGGTGAAAAATTGACTGGTTGCTTGGTGAAGTAGCCCTCTGTGATGTCATTGGATGGTCTATTACTAGGTGAAGAGTTTCCTGTTGGTAGGTGAAGTCACCCTCTGTGATGTCACTCGATTAGCTGCTCCTGGGTGAAAAATTGACTGGTTGCTAGGTGAAGTGGCCCTCTGTGATGTCATTGGATGGTCTATTGCTAGGTGAAGGATTTCCTGTTGGTAGGTGAAGTCACCCTCTGTGATGTCACTCGTTTAGCTGTTGCTGGGTGAAGAATTGACTGGTTGCTAGGTGAAGTGGCCCTCTGTGATGGCCCAGGATTGGCTGTTGCTAGATGAAGGATTGGCTGTTGCAAGGTGAGTTGGCCCTCTATGAGGTCACTGGGTAAGAAAGGTGACATATGGATGAAGGGAAGGGAGAAAAGAAAAAAAGAAAGAAAGAAAGAGAAAAAGAAGGTAAGGAAAGGAAAGGAGGAGGAAGAGAAATGAAAGAGGAAAAACTATTGGAGGGGAAAGTAAAGGCAAAAAGAAAAAAAGAGAGAGAGAGAGAGAGAGAAAGAAAGCCTTTGTTGGGGTCCTGGGGAATTTAGGGGCCACAAATTAGGATTAGGATCACATATGGCCCAAGGGTAGGCTATCCCCATGATGATCATACATGGAAATGGGGTTTGGGGGTGGATAGCAAGAGCTGGTCCTACGTAGTTCTTCAAGGACCGCTTTTTGGGTCGTTGGTCCATGTCACCCATGATCATCCTTCCTTCTCTGCCATGAATCAATGGGGCTGACTTGACTTTCTCCTGCAACAGGTCACCCCATAGAAGATGAGTTCCTGAAAGGAGAAGCTGCCCCACGTCCCCGGAGGAATCTGGGCCCTTGCTTCCCAAGCCCGTGTTTTCACCAAGGGGTTTGCAAGGCGGTGGAGGACAACGCGACTTGTACCTGCAAGCCAGGCTTCACCGGACCCTTTTGCAAAGGTAAGACTTTCAGGTTGTCCCTTCTGACTGCGCTTCAACATAAAACTAACAATTTAGATAGATAGATAGATAGATAGATAGATAGACAGACAGACAGACAGACAGACAGACAGACAGACGGATGTGGACAGGCAGTGGGTGGATGGATGGATGAATCGATAGATAGATAGAAAGATAGATGGATGGATGGATGGATGGATGGATATGTAGATGGATAGATGGATGATAGAGGGATAGATAGATAAATAGATATATTTTGACAGGCGGGTAGGTAGGTGGATAGGTGAAAAGGTAGGTGGATGGATGGAAAAATTGATAGATAGATAGATAGATAGATAGATAGATAGATAGATGGATGGATGGATGGATGGATGGATGGATAGAGGAAGGATGGATGGGTGGGTGGATGGATGGATAGATAGATAGATAGATAGATAGATAGATAGATAGACAGACACGGACAGGCAGGTAGGTGGATGGATGGATAGATGGATGGATAGGTAAATACGTGGGTGGGTGGGTGGGTGGGTGGGTGGGTGGGTGGGTGGGTGGATGGATGGAAGAATTGATAGAAAGATAGGTGGAGGAATGGATAGATAGATAGATAGATAGATAGATAGATAGGGACAGGTGGGTAGGTCGGTAGGTGGATGGATAGCTAAATAGGTGGATGGAAGAATGGATAGATAGAAAGATAGATGGATGAATAGATGGATAGACAATGGATAGATAGAGGATGGAAGAATAGATGATACAGGGATAGATAGGTAGGTAGGTAGATGGATGTATGAATGGATGGAAGGAAGGAAGGTTGGATAGATAGATAGATAGATAGATAGATAGATAGATAGATAGATGAAAGGAAGGAAGGATAGATGACAGACAGACAGATAGACAGACAGACAGACAGACAGACAGATGGGTAGATGATAGATATAGAGAGATCATTTACAAGGTGATGCTCTCAGCCAGAGATTCCTCCTCTTTATCCAAACAACTGAAGGAGAAGATAGATAGATAGATAGATAGATAGATAGATAGATAGACGGATGGATGTGGACTGGCAGGTAGGTAGGTGGATGGATGGATAGATGAAAGATGGATGATAGAGGGATAGATAGATAAATAGATGTATTTGGGCAGGCGGTTGGGTAGGTAGGTAGATGGATGGATGGATAGGTAAATAGGTAGGTGGGTGGTTGGATGGATGGATCGAAAAATGGATAGAAAGAAAGATAGATGCATGAATGAATGGCTGGATAGAGGATGGGTGGGTGGATAGATAGATAGATAGATAGATAGATAGATAGATAGACAGACAGATAGATGGATGGATGAATAGATAGATAAATAGATGTGGACAGGCGGTGGGTAGGTAGGTGGATGGATGGAAGAATGGATAGATGGAAAGATAGATGGATGAAGGGATGGATAGAGGATGAATGGATGGATGAATAGATAGATAGATAGATAGATAGATAGATAGATAGATAGACGTGGACAGGCAGGCAGGCAGGTAGGTGGATGGATAGATGGATGGATAGATAGATAATAGGTAGGTGGGTGGGTGGGTGGGTGGGTGGATGGAAGAATGGATAGAAAGATACATGGATGAATAGATGGATAGATGGAGGATGGGTGGGTGGATGGCTGGATAGATGATACAGGTAGGTAGATGGAAGGAAGGAAGGTTGGATAGATAGATGATAGATATAGATAGATAGATAGATAGATAGATAGATAGATAGATAGATAGATAGCTGATGGATGGATGGAAGGAAGGAAGGAAGGACAGACAGACAGACAGACAGATGGGTAGATGATAGATATAGAGAGATCGTTTACAAGGTGATGCTCTCACCCAGAGATTCCTGGAGGAGAAGATTCAAGTGCCAACACTCAGAATCAACCACTAAGGTCTGAGAACCCTAAATGAGAGTTGTGTTATCCTGTGCCCATCTGTGCCCACTCCCCTCCATCTTCCCATGTCTTGAAGGACTTCTGAGATAGCTTTCATGTCAGTAGGGAAGTGAGTCTTCTCCACCTTAAACTGTGTGTCCTCGCCTTCCAGAAATGGTAGTCAAACTGCAGTGTGAAGAAGAGTACATGAGGATGATGGTGCGGAAGGAGGCCTTCGAGATGCTGAGGATCCCCTTAGCCTTGGTCCACCTGAAGATGAACACCTGCAAAGTCTTCGAGCAGCAAGAAGATGGGGCCAGTTTCTGGGGAGCAACGCTGACTGTGGAGAACCACACCAATTGCGGGTCAGACGTCAAGGTGAGGTTCAGGGCATGCTGCAAGGTAGGCTTTTCATGGTCTGCTTCAACTGTGTTAATGTGGCAAATAAGGTTCTATTTTAGGGTATATTTTAAGTGGTATTGTTCTTCTAAAAATTGTAACACAGCCCTCCACATTCGCTGGGATTAGGAGTGCAGAAGACCCACAAAAATACAAAAATTGAATTTAAAAAACTTTTTTTTAACTTCTAAGTTCTCCAGCACAACTGCATGGTCAGCCACTAGTAGAAGTTGGCTGTAGAGTTGCTTTGGAGGATCTAGAGATTCCTAAAAAGATTATATTAATCAAACCTAAAAAAGTTAAACCTGCAAATGTGGTGGGCTGATGGTGACAACAACAGTCATGATGATGATGGTGATGGTGATATTGATGGAGGTGATGATGATGGTGGTAATGATAATGGTAGTCATGATGTCGATGATGATAATTATGATGATATGGCAATGGTAGTGATGATGGTGGTGATGGTGATGGCAATGGTAGTGATGATGATGGTGATGATGTCTATGGTGATGATTGTGACTATGGTGATAGTGATGATGGTGATGATTATGCTGATGGTAATGGTGGTGATGGTGATAATGGTGATGGTTATGGTGATGATAGCAATGGTGACGATGATGATGATGGCAATGATGGTGATGGTGATGATGGTGATGACTGTCATCATCATAGTGATGATGATGGCAATGGTGGTAATGATGACAACAGTTGTGATGATGTGATGATGACTATGGTGATGATTGTGACTATGGTGATAGTGATGATGGTGATGATTATGATTATGGTGGTGGTGATGGTGATAATGGTGATGGTTATGGTGATGATAGCAACGGTGACAATGATGATGATGGCAATGATGGTGATGGTGATGATGGTGATAACTGTCACCTTCATAGTGATGATGGTGGCAATGGTAGTGATGATGGCAATGTTAGTAATGATGGCAACAGTTGTGATGATGATGATGATGATGATGATGATGATGACTATGGTGATGATTGTGACTATGGTGATAGTGATTATAGTAATGGTGACAATGATTATGATGGTGGTGATGATGGTGATAGTGATAATGGTTATGGTGATGATAGCAATGGTGATGGTGACAACGATGATGGCAATGATGGTGATGACTGTCATCATCATAGTGATGATGATGGCAATGGTAGTGATGATGGCAACGGTTGTGATGATAATGGTTATGATGACTTTGGTGATGATTGTGACTATGGTGATAGTGATGATGGTGATGGTGACAATGATGATTACGATGGTGATTATTATGGTGGTGGTGGTGATGATGATGGTGATGGTGATAATGATGATGGTTATGGTTATGATAGCAATGATGATGGTGACAACGATGATGGCAATGATGGTGATGACTGTCATCATCATAGTTATGATGATGGCAATGGTAGTAATGATGGCAACGGTTGTGATGATGATGGTGATGATGACTGTGGTGATGTGACTATGGTGATAGTGATGATAATGATGGTGACAATGATGATTACGATACTGATGATTATGATGATGGTGATGATGTTGGTGGTGATGGTAATAGTGGTGATGGTGATAATGATGATGGTTATGGTGATGATAGCAATGGTGATGGTGATGATGCTTATGATGACTGTCATCATCATGGTGGTGATGATGGAAATAGTCATGGTGATGATCATGGTGATGACCATGGTGGTGACCATGATACCACCCGAGTGCAGAACCTTGATAGTTCAGGACAATCACCGGAGTAGGTTGCCCAACCCAATGACATGAGAGGCATTCCTTGGGGGAGCTCAGCTTCCACTTTTGTCCAAGAGCTGCCTTCCTCTGCAGCTTAGGTCTGAATCCCTCACTTAGTCCATGCTCCCTTTTCCAGGTCAATGGCTCGCATGTGTCGTACGCCAACGTCATTGAGTCAGACGGGGAGGTTCAAGGCGTGATCACCAGGAGTATCTTCGCCCGTGTCCACTTCTCCTGCATCTACGCCTACAAGCGGGTGGTCGGCCTGCTCCAGCCACTCATGGCAATGGACCAGTATGTTTCTGCTTGGGCAGAGTTTCCTTCATTGACATCCTTCCCTTTTACATTTTAAAAAAGTTCTTGTGTGCCTTCAAATTGTTTCCAGCTTATGGTGACTCTGCTGTGAAGTTTTCTTTCGAGCTTCTCCAAGATCACCCAATGGGTTTTCATGGTTGGATAGGTCTTCAAACTCCGCTCTCCAAAGTCCAGCACTCAAACAACTACACTACACTGGGTCCTATTAAAATAAAAAAAATTAAAAAAAGAAAACAAGTGGATTTCCAGACGTTTTGGGGAGGCAAAAATCTTGTGCTGCAAGAGCTTGCCTTCCCCAATTCTTCCAATATTTGATAGCTTTAGAATCATAGAATCATAGAATCAAAGAGTTGGAAGAGACCTCATGGACAATCATCCAGTCCAACCCCCTTCTGCCAAGAAGCAGGAATATTGCATTCAAATCACCCCTGACAGATGGCCATCCAGCCTCTGTTTAAAAGCTTCCAAAGAAGGAGCCTCCACCACACTCCGGGACAGAGAGTTCCACTGCTGAACGGCTCTCACAGTCAGGAAGTTCTTCCTCGTGTTCAGATGGAATCTCCTCTCTTGTAGTTTGAAGCCATTGTTCCATTGCGTCCTAGTCTCCAGGGAAGCAGAAAACAAGTTATACTCAGGAACTGAAGTTTTGTCTCTTTTGTAGGAAGTCTATAAGTCTCTGTGTGTTCTTTTTATAGGACATCTATACTTCTCTTTGCACCCTTTTTGTAGGAAATCTATACTTCTCTGTATATTCTTCAGATGTGCACTTCAGTCCTGGCTTTTGGACACATGGTGGAGACAGACACCATTTAGCCAATGAGCAGCACAATTCCCACTTGAGTCAATTTATTGCGAAACAGGAATTAAGCAAACTCTAAATACAATCCATGTTTGCAGGTTTAACTTCTGCAGATTTGATTATTGATGGATTTGATTAACAGCATCACTCCAGGAATATCTAGGTCAAGGGTCCCCAAACTAAGGATTCGAAGGGAAGGGAGTCAAAAAGGAATGGAAGAAGGGGAAAGGAAGGAAGGAAGAAAATAGAGAGGGAAGTAAGGAGGAAAAAAAGAAATAAAGATAGGCTCCAGAACAGTGTTTCTCAACCTTCCTACTGCTGCGACCCCTTAATACAGTTCCTCATGTTGTGGTGACCCCCCCCCCCTCCTCCAACCATAACATTATTTTCATTGCTACTTCATAACTGCAATTTTGCTACTGTTATGAATCACCACAATTCAAGAGAGATATTGACAAGCTGGAATGTGTCCAGAGGAGGGCGACTCAAATGATCAAGGGTCTGGAGAACAAGCCCCATGAGGAGCTGCTTAAGGAGCTGGGCACAGGGAGGAGGGAGCAAGCTTGTTTACTGCTTCTATGGAGATTAGGACGCGGAACAATGGCTTCAAACAACAAGAAGGGAGATTCCATCTGAACATGAGGAAGAACTTCCTGACTGTTAGAGCCGTTCAACAGTGGAACTCTCTGCCCCGGAGTGTGGTGCAGGCTCCTTCTTTGGAAGCTTTTAAGCAGAGGCTGGATGGCCATTTGTCAGGGGTGATTTGAATGCAATATTCCTGCTTCTTGGCAGAATGGGGTTGGACTGGATGGCCCAGGAGGTCTCTTCCAACTCTTTGATTCTATGATTCTATGATTCTATGATTCTATGCTATAGATGTGGGTGAAACGTCAGGAAATAATGCTTCTGGAACATGGCCATATAACTTTGAAAACTCACAGCAACCCAGTGATTATCTGATATGCAGGATGTATTTTCATTCACTGGACCAAATTTGGCACAAATACCCAATACGTCCAGATTTGAATACTGGTGAGGTTGGGGGAATTAATTTTGTCAGTTGGGAATTGTAGTTGCTGGGATTTATAGTTCACCTACAGCCAAAGAGCATTCTGAACTCCACCAACAATGGAATTGAACCAAACTTGGCACACAGAACTCCCAAGACCAACAGAAAATACTGGAAAGGTTTGGTGGGCATTGATCTTGAGTTTTGGAGTTGTAGTTCACTTATATCCAGAGAGCACTGTGGAGTCAAACAATGATAGATCTGTTTTGTCGAAGGCTTTCATGGCCAGAACACGCTGTATGTTTCCAAAGAGGAAGAGAAGGACAACTGGAGAGGTCTTCAGCCCTCTCTGCCAAAGGGGTTCCTAAGACCATCAGAAATATATGTTTTCTGATTGTCTTTGGGGACCCCTCTGAAATCCAGTTGCAACCCCTCAGTGGTCCTGACCCCCAGGTTGAGAAACACTGCTCTAGAAACAGGAAAGGAAGAAAAGAAAGAGAGGGAGAAAGAAATTGAAGTTGGAAACAGAGAGAAGGAATTCAGAACGCATAGCATAGTGGTTTGCAAATTTGAAGTGTGGCTCTGAACCCATTGAGCAACTTTAGCTAAGTCACACTATTTCAACCTCAGGTCATGACAAATATTGACCAGGAAACTCTGTGAAAGGATTGCCTTAAGGTCACATCGAGTCTGATATGACTTGAAGGCACACAACAACAACAACAACAACAACAGCCCTAATTAACTTGACTCTCTCAGCAGCCAAAAGCAGGCCACTTCCCAATTAAAATTCTTCATCATTTAAAATATTGTATTTGCACTTGCATATCTTTTGCACTACAGATAAATACAGTGCGCATAGGAATTTGTTCATTTTTTCCCCAAACTACATTATGTAATAAAATTAGGAGGAAAACATTCTGTTCCTAGTTTGAAAGTGTTATTTCCTGTTTAATCGTGCTGCCCTTACTTTAAAAGTAGTTGTTGTACACCAGAAACTTTTGTTTTTGTGGCACAAACTAGGTTAAGTTGGTTGAGACACAATGAGGCACTTCTTGAACAACTATAGCAGCGGTTCTCAACCTGGGGGGCGCGCCCCCCAAGGGGGTCGCTGGGCCATTTTCCGGGGGTCGCAACGCCGACTCGGTTGGCCCCGACCCCCTACAAAATGGCTGCTGGCTCCTGTGCGAGCCAAACAGCCACGGCCATGGAGGGGGCCTTCCTGCTTGCCCCCCACGCCCTTGGCCTCGGAGGACGCAAGGGGCGAGTGTAAGGAGTGAGGGGTGAGGGGCTCCCAGCCCTCTGAAGGGGTGAGGGGCTCCCAGCCCTCTTTCCCCTCTCCAGGCTGCAAAGAAGGCTCTTCAGGAACTGAACGTAGGACAAATCTAATCTTTTGTACATGCTTCCCCCAAACCCCTCCAGTATTTTCCGTTGGTCATGGAAGTCCTGTATGCCAAGTTTGGTTCAGTTCTATTGTTGATGTAGTTCAGAATGGTCTTTGGTGCCTGGTGCACTATAATTCACACAAATGCAATTCCCAAATGTCAGGGTCTATTTTCCCCTTGCCCCTCCAGTATTTTCTGTTGGTCATGGAAGTCCTGTATGCCAAGTGTGGTTCAATTCTATTGTTGGTGGAGTTCAGAATGCTCTTTGGTGCCTGGTGAACTATAATTCACACAATTGCAATTCCCAAATGTCAGGGTCTATTTTCCCCAAGCCCCTCCAGTATTTTCTGTTGGTCATGGAAGTCCTGTATTCCAAGTTTGGTTCAATTCTACTGTTGGTGGAGTTCAGAATGCTCTTTGGTGCCTGGTGCACTAGAATTCACACAAATGCAATACCCAAATGTCAGGGTCCATTTTTCCCAAACCCCTCCAGTATTTTCTGTTGGTCATGGAAGTCCTGTATGCCAAGTTTGGTTCAGTTCTATTGTTGATGTAGTTCAGAATGGTCTTTGGTGCCTGGTGCACTATAATTCACACAAATGCAATTCCCAAATGTCAGGGTCTATTTTCCCCTTGCCCCTCCAGTATTTTCTGTTGGTCATGGAAGTCCTGTATGCCAAGTGTGGTTCAATTCTATTGTTGGTGGAGTTCAGAATGCTCTTTGGTGCCTGGTGAACTATAATTCACACAATTGCAATTCCCAAATGTCAGGGTCTATTTTCCCCAAGCCCCTCCAGTATTTTCTGTTGGTCATGGAAGTCCTGTATTCCAAGTTTGGTTCAATTCTACTGTTGGTGGAGTTCAGAATGCTCTTTGGTGCCTGGTGCACTAGAATTCACACAAATGCAATACCCAAATGTCAGGGTCCATTTTTCCCAAACCCCTCCAGTATTTTCTGTTGGTCATGGAAGTCCTGTATGCCAAGTTTGGTTCAGTTCTATTGTTGATGTAGTTCAGAATGGTCTTTGGTGCCTGGTGCACTATAATTCACACAAATGCAATTCCCAAATGTCAGGGTCTATTTTCCCCTTGCCCCTCCAGTATTTTCTGTTGGTCATGGAAGTCCTGTATGCCAAGTGTGGTTCAATTCTATTGTTGGTGGAGTTCAGAATGCTCTTTGGTGCCTGGTGAACTATAATTCACACAATTGCAATTCCCAAATGTCAGGGTCTATTTTCCCCAAGCCCCTCCAGTATTTTCTGTTGGTCATGGAAGTCCTGTATTCCAAGTTTGGTTCAATTCTACTGTTGGTGGAGTTCAGAATGCTCTTTGGTGCCTGGTGCACTAGAATTCACACAAATGCAATACCCAAATGTCAGGGTCCATTTTTCCCAAACCCCTCCAGTATTTTCTGTTGGTCATGGAAGTCCTGTATGCCAAGTTTGGTTCAATTCTATTGTTGGTGGCGTTCCGAATGCTGTTTGGTGCCTGGTGAACTATAATTCACACAAATGCAATTGCTAAAAAGTCAGAGCTGAATTGGTTGGCGGTAATTCCAATCCCTTCATCCATTGTCCCTACTCCCCCAAACATATTGTTTTTACCATTAATCACTATGCTTTCATTACGTTCAATTTGTAACAATGGAAATACATCCTGCATATCAGATGTTGACATTACAATTCATAACAGTACAGTTATAACATAGCGACAAAAATATGGTTGGGAGTCATCACAACATGAGGAACTGTATTTAGGGGTCACGGCATTAGAAAGGTTGAGAACCACTGAACTAGAGCGAAATGTCCTGCAGGATGTCCTTTCCACAAAAACAAACTTTTTGCAGTTTGATAAACTTTTCCCATGTTTTTATGATGGACCCAATTAGGAAATGACATTGATAACCCAGGAACAAGAGTTGTATTACATAGTTCTGTAGTCCGTTTCCTTGCAATGGTCAGAGGAACCGTGAACCAACTCTTGGCTTGAAAAGTTTTGAGGACTCCTACTCAAAGTTCTCCATTATGACTCAAGTTAGTGCAAGAGGAGAGTCAGACTCATCCTCAAACAAAGTTGGACCTCCACATTTTGTAGATTGGTGTCCTTTATTATGACTTGTACGGGCAACATATGTAAGCAGATTATTTGTGCTGTTCTGTCCTAGAGTTGTCCAGTTTGCGGTCAAGGAGGGGGACTTCACGGTGACCATGGCACTCTATGACAGCGCAACTTACGAGCGGCCGCACCGCCGGCAGCCCCTAATGCTCTTCCTGTCGGACATCATCTACGTCCTGCTCCGGATCGAAGGACAGGACCAAGTCAAGTACTTCTTCCTCAGTGTGGAGGACTGCTGGGGAACTCCAACTGCTGATCCGGACCATGAGACGAAGCACCAGCTGATCATGAAAGGGTGAGAATCTCTTTTTCTGCCCACCAATATTCCGTTTTCCGTTCTTAAGTTCGGAGTAGAGCAACTGCTTCGGGAGATGGTGGTCGGGCATCCGGACAACGTGGCTGATCCAGCGGAGTTGATGGCGGAGGACCATCGCTTCAATGCTGGTGGTCTTTGCTTCTTCCAGCACGCTGAAGTTTTTCCTCCTGTCTTCCCAAGAGATTTGCAGGATTTTCCGGTGTGGTACTTACTTTGAAAGTAGCTATTTTGTTTTTGTGGTTGCCACAAACGAGGTTGAATTGGTTGAGAATCTAAGAGATATTCATTGAAAAACTAGAGCAAATTGTGCAGCAGGATGCCCCACACAAACAAAGTTTTTGCAGTTTAATAAAGTTTCTCCATGTATTTATGATAGAACCAATTAGGAAATGGCATTGACAACCCAGGGGAAAAATAATGTTACATAATGTTATTGTTATCTGTGAACTGCTAAACATCAGCCGTATGCACTTTACGCATGATCGTGTGCAAATCTCACCTGCCTCATAGGAAACCTGTTACAAAACAGGAGCTTTTTGGTTGAGTTCCAAGGCCAGAGAAGCAGATGGCGGAAACAGAAGAACGGCCTGCCTCAGGGGAGTGTGCTTGCTCCATCCATGTTCAACATCTACACAAATGACCAGCCACTGCCAAAAGGGACAGAGAGGTTCATC
The DNA here is from genome assembly GCF_037176765.1 of Anolis sagrei. Taxonomy (NCBI): domain Eukaryota; kingdom Metazoa; phylum Chordata; class Lepidosauria; order Squamata; family Anolidae; genus Anolis; species Anolis sagrei. Next base: position 5,346,700 of record NC_090028.1, on the reverse strand, counting down.
TATGCTGATGATCGTGCCATTACCGCTCAAGCAGGGAGCTTTGAGACGGTAGAACAGAAGCTCTCCGAAGCTCTAGGTGCTCTTACTGCCTACTACAGGGAAAACAAGCTGGTCCCTAATCCATCTAAAACACAGACATGTGCCTTTCACCTTAAGAACAGACAAGCATCCCGAGCTCTGAGGATGACCTGGGAAGGAATCCCACTGGAGCATTGCAGCACATCCAAAAACCTCGGAGTCACTCTGGACCGTGCCCTGACCTACAAGAAGCACTGCCTGAACATTAAGCAAAAAGTGGGTGCTAGAAACAATATGATACGAAAGCTGACTGGCACAACCTGGGGATCACGACCAGACACAGTGAAGACATCTTCCCTTGCGCTGTGCTACTCTGCTGCTGAGTATGCATGCCTAGTGTGGAACACATCTCACCACGTTAAAACAGTGGATGTGGCTCTTAATGAGACATGCCACATTCTCACGGGATGTCTACGTCCTACACCACTGGAGAAATTACACTGTTTAACCGGTATTACACCACCTGACATCAGTCGGGAAGTAGCAGCCAATAGTGAAAGGACCAAGACAGAGACATCTCCAGCCTATCCCTTGTTTGGGTATCAGCCAGCACGTCAAGGACTTAAATCAAGGACATAGTTTTCTAAGATCTACAGAGACACTCGCTGGAACACCCCAGCAAGTGAGAGTCCAAAAGTGGCAGACTCAGTGAAGACATCTGCCCTTGCGCTGTGCTACTCTGCTGCTGAGTACGCATGCCCAGTGTGCTGAGAAACAATATCAAGTGGCAAGCTCAGACCCAGAACCTCAATCAATGGCTGATACCAAAGGAGAGACTCCCCCCTGGGCACACAGAAGACTGGGCGACTTGGAAGTCGCTGAACAGACTGCGCTCTGGCACCACGAGATGCAGAGACAGCCTTAAGAAATGGGGCTACAAAGTGGAATCCTCGACATGCGAGTGCGGAGAAAAGCACACCACTGACCACCTGCTGCAATGCAACCTGAGCCCTGCCACATGCACAATGGAGGACCTTCTTGCGGCAACACCAGAGGCACTCCAAGGGGCCAACTACTGGTCAAAGGACATTAACTCAACTACCAAGCTTGCAAATTCTGTGTTTTGTCTGTTTGTTTGTTTTTGTTAAAAATGTAATACAAATGTCTGTTTGCTGATGACACGATAAATAAATAAATGATCATAGGCACACCTTTTTTCCCAGATGATAGTTTCATGTGCTAATATGTGAAATAACCAAGGCTCGTGGATCTGAGTGACATGATGGACACTGTGCTTCTCTTTTGTCCAGGTGTCCCCACGACAAAACGTTGACGTTCATAAATATGATTGGAACCAGTACTGTGGCCAAATTCAGTTTCCAAATGTTCCAGTTCACAAACTACTCAGAAGTGTTCCTACATTGCCAGGTTCGCCTGTGCATACCGGACACCCAAAAGCCCTGTGTTAAGGTAAGATGTGGGTGTGGGTATCGGACACAGGTGGGCAAAGTGTGGCCTTCGGGGCTTGCTTTTGTGTTCCCTGAAATGTCCTATCAGCCCTCCAAATCCAACTAACTTTTCCAAAATTTGACTCCTTCTCAGACCACTTTGCTCTGAATATGTATAGAAAACCCCTCCTATCTATATAAATAAAAATATACTGTTCATTTGTGGGATTAACACAACTCAAAAACCACTGGACGAATTTGGACACAAGACACCTCTCAGGCCAACGAGTGACCATCACTCATAAAAACACTGAAAAACACAGCAGAAGAGACTTGAAAAGCCAAATAAATAAATAAATACATTGCAACGCATGCGCAAAACCACATATATACACAAATATATACACACACATACACGCATATATACACACAAAACACATATACACAGAATATGCACAAACACACATATATACACATATATACGTAATATATGCAGGGACGTAAAAGACAAAAAATATATTACAGCACATGTGCAAAACCACATATATACACAAATATATACACACACATACACGCATATATACACACAAAACACATATACACAGAATATACACAAACACACATATATACACATATATACGTAATATATGCAGGGACGTAAAAGACAAAAAATATATTACAGCACATGTGCAAAACCACATATATACACATATACACCAATATATACACACATATATGCATATATACACACACAAAACACAGATAGACAGAAAGGGGGAAGGAAGGAAGGAAGGAAGGAAGGAAGGAAGGAAGGAAGGAAGGAAGGAAGGAAGGAAGGAAGGAGAGAGAGAAAGGGTAAGAAGGAGAGAAGGAAGGAAAGAAAGAAAGAAAGAAAGAAAGAAAGGTAGAGAAGGAAGGAAGGAGAGAAGGAAATAAAAAAGTGAAAGAAGGAAGGAAAGAGAGAGGGAAGGAAGGAGAGAAGGAATGAAAGAGAGAACAAGGGAGAGAAGGAAGGAAGGATAGAAAGAAAGAAAGAAAGAAAGAAAGAAAGAAAGGTAGAAAAGGAAGGAAGGAGAGAAGGAAATAAAAAAGTGAAAGAAGGAAGGAAGGAAAGAGAGAGGGAAGGAAGGAAGGAAAGAAAGAACGAAAGAGAGAACAAGGGAGGGAAGGAAGGAAAGAGACAAGGAAGGATGGAACCAAAGAGCTAAGGAAGGAGGAAAGAAACAGGTAGAGAAGGAAGGAAAGAGAGAAGAAAATAAAAAAGTGAAAGAAGGAAGGAAGGAAGGAAAGAGAGAGGGAGGGAAGGAAGGAAGGAAGGAAGGAAGAAGGAAGGAAGGGGAGAAGGAACGAAAGAGAGAACAAGGGAGGGAAGGAAGGAAAGAGACAAGGAAGGATGGAACCAAAGAGCAAAGGAAGGGAGGAAAGACAGGTAGAGACGGAAGAAAGAAGGAGGGAAAGTGGAAAGGAAAGAAAAAGAGGGAAGGAAGGAAAGAGGGAGAGAAGGAAGGAGAGAAAGAAAGGAGAGAAGGAGGGAAGGTTAGCCACAGCATTGTGTGGCAGGTACAGCTAGTATCTATATAAATAAAAATGTAATGTTCAATGTATTGTCGAAGGCTTTCATGGCCGGAATCACTGGGTTGTTATAGGGTTTTTCGGGCTATATGGCCATGGTCTAGAAGCATTATCTCCTGACATTTTGCCTGCATCTATGGCAAGCATCCTCAGAGGTAGTGAGGTCTGTTGGAACTAGGAAAAAGGGTTTATATATCTGTGGAATGACCAGGGTGGGACAAAGGACTCTTGTCTGCTGGAGCTAGGTGTGAATGTTTCAACTGACCACCTTGATTAGCATTTGATGGACCAACCTGGACGCGGAATATTATTTGAGGACACAGAAATGCTGGACCACTCTCACAACCACCATGTCAAACTACACAGAGAAGCCATTGAAATCCACAAGCATGTGGACAATGTCAACAGAAAGGAAGAGACCATGAAAATGAACAAAATCTGGCTCCCAGTATTAAAAAAAAACTCTAAAATTACAACAGCACAACAACAGAGAGGAAAAAAACAAGGGCATCTAATCACCTCTCAACAAAAGATTGCCCCAGGCACTGTCAGGCCATTATATGCTAATCAAGGTGGTCGGTTGAAACGTTCCCACCTAGCTCCAGCAGACAAGAGTCCTTTGTCCCACCCTGGTCATTCCACAGATATAAACTCCTTTTCCTAGTTCCAACAGACCTGGCTACCTGTGAGGATGCTTGCCATAGATGCAGGTGAAACGTCAGGAAAGAATGCCTCTAGACCATGGCCATATAGCCTGAAAAAACCTACAACAACCCAGTGATTCCAGCCATGAAAGCCTTCGACAATACATAATAATAATAGGGTGGCATACTGTCAATGTAATAATAATAGAGTAAAATAATACATGAAATAAAAATAATACTAATAAGAGAGTAAAATAATAAATAACCTTGACTCAAGTCGAGGGGAACTTTTTCAGCCTAAAAAAGGGACTGAAAAACTAGGCTTATACTCGAGTTTATACAGGAGATTAAACAGTATAAAACACTACAAAAGCAATAAAAACAACATCATTAGCGTCTCATTATTATCAAGTTTTGTCCAGTTCCATTGCCAAGTCATTCGATTTCCTATATTAGCTACTCTGCATTTGTGAACGCTTGCTCAAACAGCTATGTTTTTACTTGCCTCCGAAATGTTAAGAGGGAGGGAGCAGATCTAATCTCCCTAGGGAGGGCGTTCCATAACCGAGGGGCCACCACTGAGAAGGCCCTGTCTCTCGTCCCCACCAAACGTAATTGTGACGAAGGCGGGACCGAGAGCAGGGCCTCCTCAGACTATCTTAAAGTCCACAAAGAGGGTTCAGGGACAGCTTTGCTATTATCCTAATAATTCTCAAAGTAAGTATGCCTTCTACGGTAAGGGGGGTAACTTGTCACAGCTTGCTTTTGGACGACAGGAATGTCCCATCAAGCAGAAAACCAAGAGAGAGTTGGCCGACGACTATCAGAAGATAGTCTCCTATGGACCGATTCAGTTCCTGGTCCCGTCCCGATTGGAAACCCGAAATGTCAAAGGCCCAGAATCCTTTGGAGGTAGGTACTAGAGCTGTGTAATCATGGAAATAAATGTTTCAATGCTCATTACTAAATTGGGGGGGGGGGGGGGGGGGGTGGACCGTTTTTAAGAGTGTTTCCGAAATTATGGACCTAAACATTCTTGTAACTATAACAAAGTAATTGAACAATTGGGGGAACTTCAGGGGCTCATTCCTCCCACATTTTTAGAGCTATCATGATGAAATTTGCTACAATTGTACCACACACTTTCCACTGTTAGCTCGCCAAGTTTCAGAACATTATGCTCATCCACTAATTTTGGGGGAAATTTTGAATTTGTTTTTAAAAATAATATATTTTTAAATAAACTATTTATTTGAATTTTATATACAACGTACAAGATAACCAGGATATCGATCCCTAGAATTTTTATAAAGATTCACACATCAACAGATTTTTGGGGATTTGTTGCAACCCGGAACAGGAAACGAGACCATAAGATAACCATCCACCACGTTTGACTGTGGGAAAAAACAATCCCTTTTTATTGATGAAAAATGGTTACAAAATAGAGGAAAATGCAATGTCAAAAAGCCACAGTAAAATTCAGCAGTCAGGAATATCTATGAACTAGATCAAAATTCCAAAAGAAACACTGTAAAAACCTGGAACCTGTTAGCATTTCACTAACAGTACTTGGGATGTAGGCCACGTGAAACGGGAAATCTGCCAAGGTAATGTCTCAGTCTAAACGATGCCTGATCTAACGAGACAGCCCGGGGAGAGGCACTTAAAACTGAAGAAACTGTTTCATGACACGCCTCCAGGCTTTGAAGCCTGTGCCTCCTTTTGCCTTAATCTGCTTGACCTTCTCAGACTCTGCGATTCACTCCTGTTTTTCCAAATCTGTCCTTTTCTATCCTCATTAAGGAAGCCAGGTGTTAGCTCCTCTGGAGAGCTATCACCGCTTGGTTCTGAAACATTCTCATCAGGATGTGTAGTTTCACTTTCCAAGCCACTGACCTCAGAATCCACATTTTCAATACCCTCAGGGAAAAATACATGTTCAGTAGCCTGTTCAGTAGCATCAGGAAATACAATCAGAGAATCAGGTTCAGGCTCACACGCAGGCTGAACCCCGACAGGATTTTTAAAAATTTAGACAAAAACATTTATTCCCCCCCCCCCCCAAAAAAGCCACAAGAGCAATCCACTTGAATGTCTGCCTAGAAGTGTGTCTATATGACACACAATTAACCACAGAACTTCAACTTAGCACAGATTTATACTATTACTTACTTACGTTAGTCCTCTTTGCAGATTTGATAATTTTATTTCTGATTATTAGACCGACTCTAAATGGCTGGCTTCTGCAGCCCTCATTGGGGATTTCTGATGCTGAGCACTGCATTCTGGGAAATGTAGTTTAGGGCAGGGCCTTTTGTATTCTCTGCCACAGGGGGCCTCACCTTCCTGAACTACGTTTCCCAGAATGCTGTGTTCTCAGTCTCCCACTCAGCCCAGCTAATAACTACGTAATTGAGCAATTGGGGAAGCTTCAGGGGCTCATTCCTCCCACATTTTTAGAGCTACCATGATGAAATTTGCTACAATTGTACCACACATTTTCCACTGTTAGCTCGCCAAGTTTCAGAATGTTGTGCTCCTCCACTAATTTTTGGGGAATTTTTGAATTTTATTTACAAACTATATTTTAAAAAAACTACATGAGTCTTCTATTTGAATTTTATATACAGCACACAAGATAACCAGGATATAGATCCCTAGAAGTTTCAGAAAGATGTCTGCCTAGAAGTGTGTCTATGTGACACACAATTAGCCATAGACCTTCAACTTAGCACAGATTTATACTATTACTTGCTTACGTTAGTCCTCTTTGCAGATTTGATAATTTTATTTCTGATTATTAGACCGACTCTAAATGGCTGGCCTCTGCAGCCCTCATTGGGGCTTTCTGATGCTGAGCACTGCATTCTGGGAAACGTAGTTTAGGGCAGGGCCTTTTGTATTCTCTGCCACAGGGGCAGAGAATACAAAACTATGTTTCCCAGAATGCTATGTTCTCAGTCTCCCACTCAGCCCAGCTAATAACTAAGTAATTGAGCAATTGGGGAAACTTCAGGGGCTCATTCCTCCCACATTTTTAGAGCTTTCATGATGAAATTTGCTATAATTGTACCACACATTTTCCACTGTTAGCTCGCCAAGTTTCAGAATGTTACGCTCATCCACTAATTTTGTGGGAATTTTTGAATTTTTTTTACAAACAATATTTTTTTAAAAAACTACAAGAGCTATCTATTAGAATTTTATATACAATGCACAAGATAATAAAGATATGGATCCCTAGAAGTTTCAGAAAGAATCACACATTTACTGATTTTTTGGGGGATTTTTAAAAGTTTATAGACAAAAACACTTCTCCCTCCCCAAAAAAGCCACAACAGTAATCCCTTTGAATGACATATCTATATGTCACACAATTAACCATAGTTACACATAAGTAATGGCAAAATTCAATGCCAGTACAAACAATGTCACACAATTAACCACAGAACTTCAACTTAGCACAGATTTATACTATTTCTTACTTACTTTAGTCCTCTTTGCAGATTTGATAATTTTATTTATTATTATTAGACTGACTCTAAATGGCTGGCTGCTGCAACCCTCACTGGGGCTTTTTGATACTGAGCACTGCATTCTGGAAAATGTAGTTTAGGGCAGGGCCTTTTGTATTCTCTGCCACAAGAGGCCTTGCCTTCCCAAACTACGTTTCCCAGATTGCTGTGTTCTGTCTCCCACTCAACCCAGCTAGTCTCACTCCAGCTGCCCTTCCTTATGGCAACCGGCAAGCAGACTGAATCTTAATTTAAACCAGTGGTTTCCAACTTTTGGGCCACCAGGTGTTTTGGACTTCAACTCCCAGAACTCCCAGCCAGCTTACTAGCTGTTAGGAATGTGGGAGCTGAAGTCCAAAACACCTGGAGGGCCAAAGGTTGGGAACCACTGATTTAAGCCAGGGGTCCTCAAACTTTTTAAACCGGGGGCCAGTTCACTGTCTCTCAGACCGTTGGACGGCCAAACTATAGTTTTTTTTAAAAAAAATCAATTAAAAAATTCCTCTGCACATTGCACATATCTTATTTTGCTGTGTGGAAGAGTTCTTTCTCGCCCTCTTTAGGCAGTAATTCCAGGAGCAGAGAATGGGAAATCTTCCTATTTCTAGTCTGAACAAAATCTGGCTACCAGTATTTAAAAAACTCTAAAATTATAATTGTAAATAAAGAACAACACTCAAACACAGGGGAACTCCAGACAAGAAACAATCAGGGCCAGCTAATCACCTCTCAACAAAGGATTCTCCCTAAAAACTGTGAGGCTATGAAATGGCAATCAAGGTGGCCAACTGAAACATTCCTACCTACCTCCAACAGACAAGAGTTCTTTCTCCCACCCTGGATCTTCCACAATTTTCCTAGTTAAAGGTTTTCCTCTGACATGAAGTCCAGTCGTGTCTGACTCTGGGGTGTGGTGCTCACCTGTATTTCTAAGTCGAAGAGCCGGCGTTGTCTGTAGACACCTCCAAGGTCATGTGGCCGGCATGACTGCATGGAGTGATGGGGCAGCCTCCCTTGGCTGGCTCACGCTGCCCATCGGGCCCGATGGGCAGCGTGAGCCTGTTAAGGGAGGAGCAGCCCCTCGCGGGCTACTCGCGTGTAAAGCACCTCGCAAGGTGTTTTACGCGCAAGTAGGCCACACAGAGCAGCTGCCCTTGGCTGGCTCATGCTGCCCATCAGGCCTGACAGATAGCATGAGCCAGCCAAGGGAGGGGCACTGTGTGTGGGGGGGTGCTCCTCCTCCACGGGCCGGATAAGTGCCCTGGGCGGGCCAGAAGTGGCCCGCGGGCCGTAGTTTGGGAACCCCTGATTTAAACACTAGAAATGGCCTCTTTGGCTTTGCCAAAGTTGCTTAGTGCTTATACGTGTGAAAAAGATCTTGGAGTCCTTGTGGACAACAAGTTAAACATGAGCCAACAATGTGATGTGGCGGCAAAAAAAGCCAATGGGATTTTGGCCTGCATCAATAGGAGCATAGTGTCTAGATCTAGGGAAGTAATGCTCCCCATGCTCTATTCCGCTTTGGTTAGATCACACCTGGAATATTGTGTCCAATTCTGGGCACCACAATTCAAGAGAGATATTGACAAGCTGGAATGTGTCCAGAGGAGAGCGACTAAAATGATAAAAGGTCTGGAGAACAAGCCCTATGAGGAGCGGCTTAAGGAGCTGGGCATGTTTAGCCTGAAGAAGAGAAGGCTGAGAGGGGATATGATAGCCCTGTATAAATATGTGAGAGGAAGCCACAGGGAGGAGGAGGGAGCAAGCTTGTTTTCTGCTGCCCTGGAGACTAGGACGCAAGGGAACAATGGCTTCAAACGACAAGAGAGAAGATTCCATCTGAACATGAGGAAGAACTTCCTGACTGTGAGAGCCGTTCAGCAGTGGAACTCTCTGCCCCGGAGTGTGATAGAGGCTCCTTCTTTGGAAGCTTTTAAACAGAGGCTGGATGGCCATCTGTCAGGGGTGATTTGAATGCAATATTCCTGCTTCTTGGCAGAAATGGGGTTGGACTGGATGGCCCAGGAGGTCTCTCCCAACTCTTTGATTCTATGATTCTATACTGAAAATTAAACTGACTTTGGGAGGATTCCGAATGTTACAGAATGTACACAAAAATTATTGGAGAGTGTTTTGATTCTTCAATTTTTATCTACCTTCCCCCCCCCCCCCCCACGTTTTTTGCATGTTTCTTAATAGCGATCATTTGCATGAATCTAAGGATTTACGAGACTAATGATTTTTTGCACATCCCTAGTAGGTACACATCTTCCTGTGTTAACCTATAACCCAATCACTATTGGTTGGTGACCATTCTGGGTTCTAGGCTGGAGTTCTCCTGGATGTTGAACGTCACCCCTAAAATGGGATGGATGTTTTGGGAGCTTCACGTTCGGATTAAAACCTAGCACTGAAGCCCCCATTTGCCGTGCTCCCCCAATTTTCTGGATGTGTCCATATCTAATCTCCTGCCTCTTTTTCAGAGCTTCAATTCTGGGTCCTCAGCGCAGTGGTGTCGGCCTCCATCGCCATCGGCTTCGTCTTGACTGCTGTTGCCAAAGCCATGAAGAAATGAGCACGTTGTCAACGGCAGAGTCGGAAATAAACCTGATTGCAAACTACACTGGGTCAAGGGATGTCCTTTACTCCTCTATGGAAGGGTCAGTGCTTGGGTTGACCCCAGAGAGACATAGTATCATGGTGGAAACTCTATAAGCCATATATTAGGCTTGGTTGATTTTTAAAAAATGGATCAAAACTCATTTCAGATATAGGGGTTTGATTTGGAATTGAATTCTGAATTTTTGGAATTTGGAATTGAATTCCGATTTTTTTTCCCCAAAAAATTTCGAAATTTTCTGAAATTTTTGAAAGTTCCAAATCGCTTCGTTAATGGCAGATGCGATTGCGCAATGTATGGGATTTCTAGTGTTTTCTTAGGCAACTCACAGCAAGCAAACAAGCAAAAAAAGAAACAGCCGTGCCCTTTTTGCCTTGGAAGATGATTTCACTACCTTGGGAAGGATAGTTTGTGTTCAAAGAGTGGCTTGACTTGATGGGAGGCAATGTGCAACACAAACTTAAAAAGCACTGAGGCCAGAGAGATCAGCTACAATATTGGCTTTTAAAAATGTTGGAGTGAGTGCTTTGGTTCTTCTGTGTTGCTCCCACGCACACACTACCCTCACGGTGCCCACCCGACCCAAACCCCAACAGCAACAACACACAAGTGGCAAGGCAGGCTGTGCCCACTGCCCAGCCAGGTAGGCAGGAAGCCAAGCACAGCTGGCAACACCCTAACCGTAACCCAAACTCAAGGTCAATGCCCAACAAACCCTTCTGGTCTTTTCTGCTGGTCATGGGAGTTCTGTGTGCCAAGTTTGGTTCAATTTTATTGTTGGTGGAGTTCAGAATGCTCTTTGATGGTAGGTGAAGGTCTATTTCCCCCAAACTTCACTAGTTTTCACATTTGGGCATATTGAGGATTCATGCCAAGTTTGGTCCAGATCCATCATTGTTTGAATCCACAGTTTTTTCTGGATGTAGGTGAACTACAACTCCCAAACTCAAGGTCGTTGTTGTTCATTTGTTCAGTCATCTACGACTCTTTGTGACCTCATGGACCAGCCCACGCCAGAGCCCCCTGTCAGCCATCACCACCCCCAGCTCCTTCAAGGTCAGTCCAGTCACCTCAAGGATGCCATCCATGCATCTTGCCCTTGGTCGGCTCCTCTTCCTTTTGCCTTCCACTTTCCCCAGCATCATTGTCTTCTCTAGGCTTTGCTGTCTCCTCATGATGTGGCCAAAGTACTTCAGCTTTGTCTCTAGTCTCCTTCCGTCCAATGAGCAGCCGGGCTTTCTTTCCTGGAGGATGGACTGGTTGGATCTTCTCTCAGTCCAAGGCACTCTCAGCACTTTCCTCCAGCACCACAGCTCAAAAGCATCTCTCTTCCTTGGCTCAGCCTTCCCGAAGGTCCAGCTCTCACATCCGTAGGTGACTACAGGGAATACCATGGCTTTGACTAGGCAATGGATCTTTGTTGCCAGTCTGATGTCTCTACTCTTTACTATTTTATTGAGACTGGACATTGCTCTCCTCCCAAGAAGGAAGCGTCTCCTGATTTCCTGGCCACAGTCTGCATCTGCACTCATCTTTGCGCCTAGAAATACAAAGTCTGTCACGGCCTCCACATTTCCCCCTCTATTTTCCAGTTGTCAATCATTCTTGTTGCCATAATCTTGGTTTTTTTGACGTTTCGCTGCAACCCGGCTTTTGCGCTTTCTTCTTTCACCTTGATGAGAAGGCTCCTCAGCTCCTCCTCGCTTTCGGCCATCAGAGTGGTGTCATCTACATATCTGAGGTTGTTGATGTTTCTTCCAGCAATTTTCACCCCAGCTTTGCATTCCTCAAGCCCCGCACATCCTCGCATGATGTGTTCTGCATACAAGTTAAAAAGGTTGGAGGAGAGTATGCAGCCTTGCCGGACGCCTTTCCCAATCTCGAACCAGTCTGTTGTTCCGTGGTCAGTTCTGACTGTTGCTACTTGGTCCTTGTACAGATTCCTCAGGAGAGAGGGAAGGGGGCTTGGGATGCCCATCCCACCAAGGACTTGCCAAGGTTGGTTCAATTCAATTATTGGTGGAGTTCAGAATGCTCTTTGATTGTAGGCTAACTCTAAATCCCAGCAAATACGACTCCCAAATGACAAAATCAATCCCTCCTCCAATTCCACCAGTATTCAAATTTGAGCGTATTGGGTATTTGTGCCAAATTTGCTCCAGTGAATGAAAATACATCCTGCATATCAGATATTTACATGACGATTCATAACAGCAGCAAAATTATGTTTGTGAAGTAGCAACAGAAATAATGTTATGGTTGGGGGTCACCACAACATGAGGAACTGTATTAAGGGGTCGCGGCATTAGGAAGATTGAGAAACACTGATATATAGGAATGGGAAACACTATGATACAGGATTCTCATTGCAGTTGCAAAACTAACGTATAGAAAATACACAACTTGAGTTTTGAAAAGAGGGAGAAGGTGGAGGCAAAAAGAGTGCATGGATTTAATTGTGGCAAATGGCGTGAGCTGCAATGTCTTGGAATACAAAGACGCCCTATGAAATGGAAAGGAATGGTTATTTTGGTTCAGTTCTTTCTGCTCCATTGTTCTTTGAATTGTGCCCAAGAGGGAAGGGGAAAATAATAAGCCGATGGCTGGAACATGTGTTCACATCTTGAAGGTGGGGCTGACCTGGCGCCAGGGCGACTCCGAAAAAAAGTTTGTACCAGATTTCAAAGGAGCCGTTTTAGGTGGAGTCCAGCATCTAGTTTGGACACTCGGTGATGGAAACGTCACCCTTGAAATGCTTACTCCGTATATCTATCTTACTTAGGCGATCCCTCGTTTTCCGAGGAGGATTGTCTTCCAGGGTTCTTGTGGGTCCATATGTGGCTGTGGAGCCCTATTCTTGACCTGCATCTTCTTCCGCAGTGAGGGCATTGGTTTCCAGGTGGAAGGCGGTCCCGGTCGGGGTTGGCTTGACGCGCCTTCCTCTTGGCACGTTTCTCCCTTTCGCGCCCCATTCGTGCCTCCTCAAATTCTGCAGCACTGCTGGTCACAGCTGACCTCCAGCTGGAGCGCTCAAGGGCCAGGGCTTCCCAGTTCTCAGTGTCTATGACAGAGTTTTTAAGGTTGGCTTTGAGCCCATCTTTAAATCTCTTTTCCTGTCCACCAACGTTCCGTTTTCCGTTCTTGAGTTCAGAGTAGAGCAACTGCTTTGGGAGACGGTGGTCGGGCATCCGGACTACGTGGCCAGTCCAGCGGAGTTGATGGTGGAGGACCATCGCTTCAATGCTGGTGGTCTTTGCTTCTTCCAGCACGCTGACGTTTGTCCACTTGTCTTCCCAAGAGATTTGCAGGATTTTCCGGAGGCAGCGCTGATGGAATCGTTCCAGGAGTTGCATGTGACGTCTGTAGACAGTCCACGTCTCACAGGCATAGAGCAGGGTTGGGAGGACAATAGCTTTATAAACAAGCACCTTGGTATCCCTATGGATGTCCCGGTCCTCAAACACTCTCTGCTTCATTCGGAAAAATGCTGCGCTCGCAGAGCTCAGTCGGTGTTGTACAGGGTTAGTCAAAATGAATAGGCCAATTCGGGTACAATTAATTTTCTTATTGGCCTATTCATTTTGTCTAACCCTGTATTTCGGTGTCGATGTTGACCTTGGTGGAGAGGTGGCTGCCAAGGTAGTGGAAATAGTCAACGTTTTCTAATTAAGCTGTATCACTGGCATTGGAGAGGGGTTGGCTGGTGTCTGCTGGAACAGCACCTTGGTTTTTTCAATGTTCAATGACAAGCTGAGCTTCTCGTATGCTTCTGCAAAGGTGTTTAGAGTGGCTTGTAGATCTTCTACTGAATGCGCACAGATGACGTTGTCATCAGCATACTGGAGTTCTATAACAGATGTTGTAGTAACCTTGGTTTTGGCTTTCAGTCTGCTGAGGCTTGCAGGTCTTCTTCTGAATGCGCACAGATGACGTTGTCATCAGCATACTGGAGTTCTATAACAGATGTTGTAGTAACCTTGGTTTTGGCTTTCAGTCTGCTGAGGCTTGCAGGTCTTCTTCTGAATGCGCACAGATGACGTTGTCATCAGCATACTGGAGTTCTATAACAGATGTTGTAGTAACCTTGGTTTTGGCTTTCAGTCTGCTGAGGTTGAATAGCTTGCCATCTGTCCGATAGATGATTTCCACTCCGGTGGGAAGCTTCCCATCAACAAGGTGAAGTATCATAGCGATGAAGATGGAGAATAGAGTTGGGGCAATAACACATCCCTGTTTGACACCCGATTCCACCTTAAATGGGTCACTTTGGGAGCTATCTATCTATATAGTGAAAATATGGATTGTGTATGTGGCTGAGACACCAAAGGCATTGCAGGTTATGACGAGCACCATAAAAGTGTACAGGAACCCTGCCTATGTTCTCCACAAACACCATACTGTTTACCACCCAAGTGAAGGCTTTCATACAGGGACCATTTCATCCTAGATTTGTTTTTCCTCCATCGCAGACATCCTAGTGTTCCTTTCTCTCTCCATTGGTGTGGAATTTGCATGACCCCACCCACTGCCTCTCCTTTAACCCTTTCCTATTGTTTTCTATGCCACACAGCAAACAGAGAGGAATTGATCAGCAACTGAACATACTGGAAAGGTTTCAGGAGAATTAACCGTGATTTATAGTTGTAGGTACTGGGATGTATAGTTCATCTACAATCGAAGAGCACTCTGAACTCCATCAATGATGGAACTGGCCCAAACTTGGCACACAGAGCCCCCATGACCAGCAAAAAATACTGGAGGTCTTTGGGGAAAATGTACCTTGATTTGTGGGAGTTGTAGTTCGCCTACATCCAGACAGCACTGTGAAGCCAAAGATCAATTGATATGGACCAAACTTGGTACACGTACCTGATATGCCAAAATTTGATTACTGGAAGGGTTTGGGGAAAACTGGGCTTCCTTTCTGGGAGTTGTAGTTCACCCACAATCAGAGAAACTGTGACCAATCAGAGAAACTGTGACCTGGACCAAACTTGGTACACATACCTGATACGCCAAAATTTGATTACTGGAAGGGTTTGGGGAAAACTGGGCTTCCTTTCTGGGAGTTGTAGTTCACCCACAATCAGAGAAACTGTGACCAATCAGAGAAACTGTGACCTGGACCAAACTTGGTACACATACCTGATACGCCAAAATTTGATTACTAGAGGGAGTTGGAAGGAACCAAGCTTCCTTTCTGGGAGTTGTAGTTCACCCACAATCAGAGAAATTGTGACCTCCATCAATGACAGACCTGGACCAAACTTGGCACACACAACCCTCATGACCAGCAAAAGCTACTGGAGGTCTTTGAGGAAACTTCACCTTGATTTGGGGGAGTTGTAGTTCATCTACATCCAGAGAGCACTGTGAACCCAAACACTGATGGATCTGGAGTTGTAGTTCACCTACATCCAGACAGCACTGTGAAGCCAAAGATCAATGGGTCTGAACCAAACTTGGCACACATACCTGATGTGCCGATATTTGATTACTAGAGGGAGTTGGAAAGAACCGAGCTTCCTTTCTGGGAGTTGTAGTTCACCCACAACCAGAGATACTGTGATCTCAACTGTTGATAGACCTGGACCACATTTATCACACACAACACCCATGATTAACTCAACCTACTGGAGGGGTTGAGGAGACTGACTCACGATAGTGGGAGTTGTAGTTTACCCTACGGCCAGAGAGAAAGAACACTGAACCCCACCGAATGATGGATCTAGAGCAGACTTGCCCAACATAACAAACTTGAAGTACTGATGGAGTTTCAGGAGGTTAGCCCGGCATGATGTGAGTTGTAGTTCACCCACAACCTTATGAATTTTCTACAATTACAAAAGTGGCATTTTCAAATAACCTAAGCTAGTATATATCTATATAAATAAAAATGTAATTTTTATTCTCACTACCTCTGAGGATGCTTGCCATAGATGCAGGCGAAACGTCAGGAGAGAATGCTTCTAGACCATGGCCATTTAGCCCGAAAAAACCTACAACAACCCAATGTAATGTTCGTTTGTGGGATTAACAGAACTCAAAAACCACTGGACAAATTGACACCAAATTTGGACACAAAGCACCTAACAACCCAATGTACGTCCTTCACTCAAAAAATGATTTTTTTTCATTTGGGAGTTGTAGTTGCTGAGATTTATAGTTCACCTACAATCAAAGAACATGCTGAACTCCACTAACGATGGAATTGAACCAAACTTGGCACACAGGACTTCCAAGACCAACAGAAACAGTAGAAGGGTTTGGTGGCCATATGCCCAAATTTGAATACTGGTGGGCTGGGGGTGGGGGGATTGATTTTGTCATTTGGGAGTTGTAGTTGATGGGATTTATAGTTCACCTACAATCAAAGAGCATTCCGAACCCCACCAACGATGGAATTGAACCAAACTTGGCACAGTTTGCCCATGACCAACAGAAAATACTGGAAGTGATTGGTGGGCAGTGTCCTTTGGTTTTGGAGTTGTAGTTCACCTACATCCAGAGAGCACTGTGGAATCAAACAATGATGGATCTGAACCAAACTCTACACGAATACTCAATATGCCCAAATGTGAACACTGGTGGAGTTTGGGGGGGAAAAAAGAATCTTGACATTTGGGAGTTGTAGTTGCTGGGATTTATAGTTCACCTACATCCAGAGATCACTGTGGACTCAAACAATGATGGATCTGGACCAAACTCTACACAAATACTCAATATGCCCAAATGTGAACACTGGTGGAGTTTGGGGAAAAAGGAATCTTGACATTTGGGAGTTGTAGTTGCTGGGATTTTTAGTTCACCTACATCCAGAGATCACTGTGGACTCAAACAATGATGGATCTGGACCAAACTCTACACAAATACTCAATATGCCCAAATGTGAACACTGGTGGAGTTTGGGGAAAATAGAATCTTGACATTTGGGAGTTGTAGTTGCTGGGATTTGTAGTTCACCTCCATCCAGAGATCACTGTGGACTCAAACAATGATGGATCTGGACCTAACTCTACACGGATACACAATATGCCCAAATGTGAACACTGGTGGAGTTTGGGGAAAATAAAATCTTGACATTTGGGAGTTGTAGTTGCTGGGATTTATAGTTCACCTACATCCAGAGATCACTGTGGACTCAAACAATGATGGATCTGGACCAAACTCTACACGAATACTCAATATGCCCAAATTTGAACACTGGTGGAGTTTGGGGAAAATAGAATCTTGACATTTGGGAGTTGTAGTTGCTGGGATTTATAGTTCACCTACATCCAGAGATCACTGTGGACTCAAACAATGATGGATCTGGACCAAACTCTACACGGATACACAATATGCCCAAATGTGAACACTGGTGGAGTTTGGGGAAAATAGAATCTTGACATTTGGGAGTTGTAGTTGCTGGGATTTATAGTTCACCTCCATCCAGAAATCACTGTGGACTCAAACGATGATGGATCTGGACCAAACTCTACACGAATACACAATATGCCCAAATGTGAACACTGGTGGAGTTTGGGGAAAATAGAATCTTGACATTTGGGAGTAGTAGTTGCTGGGATTTGTAGTTCATCTACAATCAGAGAGCATTCTGAACCCCACCGATGACAGAATTGGGCCAAACCTCCCACACAGAACCCCCATGTGGGCCACAGCAATGCGTGGCAGGGGATGGCTAGTAGTTTTTAAAAGCATTTCCAAAAGTGTCCCAAGGAAGTGACGGCTTTAATAAAAAGGATATCAAATTTTACACCACATATACAAACAAAATATTTACAACAGGAAAGCGCAATGCAATATTATTTGATGGGGAGCAAGTGTCCTTGTCCTGCCGTTCTGTCTTCCTCCCCAAATATAGGCAATGACACATATAAACACTGGAGGAGTTTTTGCATTAAGTTCCAAAGGAAATGGCAAGCGTTCCCAGTTCATATGCTGGTGCTGCTGGACTGGAGCTTGATGCTGTTTGACGTCGAACACCGCATGGAGGAGGACCTGCGCGACTGGCGCAATTTGGCCAAGTACCAAAGGAAGATCAGGAAGCCTAGGGAAAGAGGAGAAGGATTGATTGATTTATTTAATACACTTTTACCCCGCCCTTCTCCCCCCAAGGGGGGACTCACATGAGCACCATAAGATGCTATCATCATACAAATAGTCAACAAATAGGTTCTTGTGGGTTTTTTCGGGCTATAGAGCCATGTTCTAGAGGCATTTCTCCTGACGTTTCGCCTGCATCTATGGCAAGCATCCTCAGAGGTGTGACCTCACACCTCTGAGGATGCTTGCCATAGATGCAGGCGAAACGTCAGGAGAAATGCCTCTAGAACATGGCTCTATAGCCCGAAAAAACCCACAAGAACCTAGTGATTCCAGCCATGAAAGCCTTCGACAATACATTGAACATCTCTACGGGGAGAAACTGTTCCAAGACACAAGGAAATTGGAGAAACTAAGGACCAGGAAAGCACATCTACTGTGCTCCCTGACTTTCCTTCTACGCTGCAGAGACACAGATACCATCCCACAATTTCTCGCAGCCAAAAGGACTTTCAAAACACCACAGGCTCATCGGATCTATGATCGCCTAGAACGCAACCTCTTACGAGAGAGAATTCACACCATCCGCAAAGAACTTGCAAACACAGACAAGGAATTGCTGCACCTCCATATCAACATCAGCCAGAAGATGAATTCCCAGGACTGGGACAAAATAGACAACCTCACTTACAGGAAAATGGAGAAAAACATGGCTGTCCACACCAACAGACAAAAACAAAAATTCCACAAACGCCAAAAGCAACAGCCGAAACCAGAACTGGATACATCACGGACCATCATCAACCTGACAGACAGACAACTCTCTGAAGACCAAGTATCCATACTAGCGAAAGGAGGAAACTTTGCTGTAACCGCCACCAGGATCCCAGTAGAAAACATCATTGCCAATGTTGAATCAGCAATTTATCGCCTCCCCGAGGAGGAAGCAGAAGAAGTACGAGCAGAAACAGCAAGGATCCTGAAAAAGGCAAAACTTCCCTCCAGTAACATTACTAGGAAGGAAAGACAAGCCATCAAAGAACTGAATTCAGATCCGGATATCCTCGTTATGCCAGCAGACAAGGGGAATGCCACAGTTATCATGCATACAGAGCAATACAAGGAGAAGATCAGAAAACTCCTGGACCCTACTATATACAAAAAACTCAAGCAAGACCCACCTCACCCCTCACACCTCTGAGGATGCTTGCCATAGATGCAGGCGAAACGTCAGGAGAAATGCCTCTAGAACATGGCTCTATAGCCCGAAAAAACCCACAAGAACCTAGTGATTCCAGCCATGAAAGCCTTCGACAGTCAACAAATACATTAAAACATTAAAACAATCATACGAAAGCTGACTGGCACAACCTGGGGATCACAACCAGACACAGTGAAGGCATCTGCCCTTGCGCTTTGATACTCTGCTGCTGAGTACGCATGCCCAGTGTGGAACACATCTCACCACGCTAAAACAGTAGATGTGGCTCTTAATGAGACATGCTGCGTTATCACGACTGAACGAATGAACAACAACAACAACAGAAACAATATCATACGAGTGCTCGCTTCGGCAGCACATATACTAAAATTGGAACGATACAGAGAAGATTAGCAGAAACAATATCATACGAAAGCTGACCGGCACAACCTGGGGATCACAACCAGACACAGTGAAGACATCTGCCCTTGCGCTATGCTACTCTGCTGCTGAGTATGCATGCCCAGTGTGGGACACATCTCACCACGCTAAAACAGTAGATGTGGCTCTTAATGAGACATGCCGCGGTATCACGACTGAACGAATGAACAACAACAACAGAAACAATATCATACGAGTGCTCGCTTCGGCAGCACATATACTAAAATTGGAACGATACAGAGAAGATTAGCAGAAACAATATCATACGAAAGCTGACTGGCACAACCTGGGGATCACAACCAGACACAGTGAAGGCATCCACCCTTGCGCTTGGCTACTCTGCTGCTGAGTAGGCATGCCCAGTGTGGAACACATCTCACCACGCTAAAACAGTGGATGTGGCTCTTAATGAGACATGCCGCGTTATCACGACTGAACGAATGAACAACAACAACAGAAACAATATCATACGAGTGCTCGCTTCGGCAGCACATATACTAAAATTGGAACGATACAGAGAAGATTAGCAGAAACAATATCATACGAAAGCTGACTGGCACAACCTGGGGATCACAACTAGACACAGTGAAGGCATCCGCCCTTGCGCTTGGCTACTCTGCTGCTGAGTACGCATGCCCAGTGTGGAACACATCTCACCACGCTAAAACAGTAGATGTGGCTCTTAATGAGACATGCCGTATTATCACGGGGTGTCTGCGCCCGACACCATTGGAGAAATGACACTGCTTAGCCGGTATTGCACCACCTGACATCCGCCGGGAAGTAGCAGCCAATAGTGAAAGGACCAAGGCAGTGACATCTCCAGCTCATCCCCTGTGTGGGTATCAGCCAGCACGTCAACGACTTAAATCAAGAAATAGTTTTCTAAGATCTACAGAGACACTCCCTGGAACATCTCAGCAAGCGAGAGTCCAAAGGTGGCAGGCTCAAACCCAGAACTGCAATCAATGGCTGATATCAAATGAGAGACTCCCCCCTGGGCACACAGAAGACTGGGCAACTTGGAAGGTGCTGAACAGACTGCGCTCTGGCACCATGAGATGGAGAGCCAACCTTAAGAAATGGGGCCACCAAGTGGAGTCCACGACATGCGAGTGTGGGCACACAGAAAACTGGGCAACTTGGAAGGCGCTGGCACCACGAGATGCAGAGCCAACCTTAAGAAATGGGGCCACACAGTGGAATCCTCGACATGCGAGTGTGGAGAAGAGCAAACCACAGACCACCTGCTGCGATGCAACCTGAGCCCTGCCACATGCACAATGGAGGAACTCCTTGCGGCAAAGAGTATTCAACACTTAATGGAAACTATTGAGCCACCTGAAGTTCCAAATGCAGAGGAGAAGAGGCAGAAAGAGGAGAGAGCTGTAGGGAACCATCCATGGCTCACTAACCTTGTAAAGAATTGATGATGGTGAAGAGGTAGATGGCCACCAGTCTGAAGGTCCCCGAGGAGAAGGAGAAGAAAGCCAGGCCCCAGGGGATGCCCAGCACACAGCTCAGCCCCAGGAGCATGACCGCATATTCCCAGTGGTGTTCCCGGTGCCTCAGCCGGAGGATCTCTCTCACCATCGCGGCCAGCATGATGGCGTTGAAGAAGAGCACCAGGCTCAACAGCCCCAAGTTCAGGAAGTTGTTGATCTCCTTCTTTGTGATCCAGCAACTGGGAAAGAAGGGAGGGAGAAAGAAGTGAGAAACGGGTGGAGGGGAACCTTGACGAATTGTGTATCATGTCTTTCAGTCCTAAAGATGCTGGACTATGAAGGATTCTGCACAAACACACATACTTCTTTCACTTCCCTCCTTCCTTCCCTCTCTCCTTCCTCCCTTCTTTTGTCCCTGCCTCCTTCCTTCCTGCCCACCTTCCATACTTCTTTCTTTCCTCCTTTCTTTTCTCTCTCCCTCCCTCTTTCTTTCCCTCCCTCCTTCCTTCACACCTTCCTTCTTTCTTTCTTCCCTCACTCTTTCCTTCCTTCCCTTTCTTTCTTTCTTTCTTTCTTTCTTTCTTTCTTTCTTTCTTCTCTTCCACCTTCCCTCCTTCCTTCCCTCCTTCCTCCTTCTTTCCTTCATTCCTTCCTTCTTCCTTCCTTCCTTCCTTCCTCCTTTTTTCCTACCTTCCCTCCTTCTTTCCCTCTTTCCTTCCTCCTTTTCTTTTTTCCTCCCTCCTTCTTTCCTTCTTTCCTTCCTTCACTCCTTACTTCTTCCTTTCTTCCCTCCCTCTTTCCTTCTTCTTTCTTTCCTCCTTCCTTCCTTCCTTCCTTCCTTCTTCTTCTCTCCCTCCCTTCCACTTTCATTCCTTCCTTCACCCCTTCCATTCTCTTTCCTTCCTTCCCACCTTCTCTCCTTCCTTCCTTCTCTTTTTTCTTCCTCCTTTCTTTTATTTCTCCCTCTTTCTTTCCTCCGTTCCCTCTCTCCTTCCTTCCTTCCTTCCTTCTTCCTTCCATCACTCCTTCTTTCCTCCATTTCTTCTCTCCCTCTTTTCTTCCTTCCTCTTCCCTCCCTTCTTCCTTCTTTCTTTCCTTCTTTCTTTCTTCCCTCTCTCTTTTCTTACTTCCCTTTCCCTCCCTTCTTCCTTACTTCTTTCTTTCTTTCTTTCTTTCTTTCTTTCTTTCTTTCTTTCTTCTCTCCCTCCCTTCCTCTTTCACTCCTTCCTTTCTCCTTCCTTCCTTCCTCCCTTCTTCCTTTCATCCCTCCTTTCTTTCCTTTCTTTTCTTCCTTCCTCCTTCTGTCTTTACTTCTTTCTTATCTCCTTCTCTCCCTCCCTTTTCTTCCTTCCTTCCTCCTTTTCACCCATCCCTCCTTCCTTCCATTTAAATGGGCATCCCAGTTGAAAAAGGATAGAAACAAATTGGAACATGTCCATGATGGTAAAGAGCCTAGAAGCCACTTCCAGGAAATATAATTCTCTTTTTTGTTTGCCCAACAAAATAAACTTCACAAGGCATCCCAATGTCCCCAGGAAGGGTCATTCTCCAACCAGCAAGGTAGATCCTTTCTGAGGAAAACATGTCTGGAGCTAAACTACGAATGCAACCTTGCTGCCACATCCCCTACCCAGTGCCCCAGATCTTACATGGTTACATTGGTCGGTCCTTTGGTGGAATCGTAGACTTCCAAGGAGAATGGTCCATAATGGGATTGATCAATCAAGAAGACCAAAGACACAATGATAATGGGAAGTCCTGCAAGCAAAGAACAGTGCAGAGTTAATGCTGCCTTACATAACTCCCATATCCCATAAACTTTACATTGGATGTAAAGTTTACCTGCAATTCATGAGCACTCTGAGATCCACCAAAGATGGAATTGGACCACATTTGGCACACAGAGCCCCCATGAGCAAAAAATACTGGAGATCTTTGGGGAAAATTCACCTTGATTTGGGGGAGTTGTAGTTCTCCTGCATTCAGGGAGCACTGTGAACCCAAACACCCATGGATCTGGACCAAACATAGCATGCATACCTGATATGTCGAAATGTGATTACTGGAGGGGTTTGGGGGAAACTGACCTTCCTTTCTTGGGGTTGTAATCAGGGCCGTAGCCAGAAAAAAATTTCGGGAGGGGTTGAAATTTTCAGGGGGGGGGGGTTGAAAATTTTGTGGAGGGGGGGGGGTTGAAACCTGTCTTCTAGCTCACGCTGAAGCAAAGAGCACAGCAGGGAGCAGAGCAGCCTTCAATAGCCTGCAGCTCCACCCCTGTCAACCACCTCCACCAAGTCTGGCCTCCTTAATGAGAGCATTCAACACACACACACCCAACTTGGTTGCTTCACTACATCGGCTATTGCTGCAAGTAATGACAGTGTGAATAAATAGTCAATATTTAAGGCCTTGCATGGTCTGGGGCCGATGTACCTGAGGGACCGCCTCACCCCCTCCCAACCCCAGAGATCCCTCCATTCTGAGGACCAAGATCTATTGGAAATTCCCAGTGTCAAGACCTTGTGTCTAACAGCAACCAGACACAGAGCCTTTACAGCAGTGGCACCATCACTCTGGAATATTCTGCCACCTGAAGTCCGTGCCTTGCGGGACTTATCAGCTTTCCGCAGGGCATCTAAGACATATCTGTTTCGACGGGCCTTTGATCTCTGATATTGCTGTTTTTGAATTGTGTTCGATTTTAGCCTGTTCTTGTAAGCCGCTCCAAGCCCCAGGGGAGTGGCGGCATATAAGTTCGAATAATAAATAAATAAATAAATAAATATTTGCTTGTAGTTCTGGAGGGACTCTTAATTTTTTGCATCTCATAGACTTAGCATGAGGATTTGGTTAACCAGTTAAAATTCATGAGTAAACTGGTTTTTTTAAAAAAAAAATCTGAAACATTTCGGGGGGGGGGGTTTGAACCCCTAACCCCCCCCCCCCTCGCTACAGGCCTGGTTGTAATTCACCCACAATCAGAGAAACTATGACCTCCACTAATGACGGACCTGTACCAAACTTGGCACACAGAACCCCCATTATTATTATTATTATTATTATTATTATTATTATTATTAAACTTTATTTGTACCCCGCTAGCATCTCCCAGGCAGGCAGGGAGTTTCAGAAAAACATCTACTTCTGCTTCATTGAGTATTCTAAAACCGTTGACTGTGTGGATCATAATAAATGGTGGCAGGTTCTGGGTGGGATGGGCATCCCAAGCCCCCTTCCCTCTCTCCTGAGGAATCTGTACAAGGACCAAGGAGCAACAGTCAGAACTGACCACGGAACAACAGACTGGTTCAAGATTGGGAAAGGCGTACGGCAAGGCTGCATCCTCTCACCCAACCTTCACCTTGTATGCAGAACACATCATGCGAGGATGTGCGGGGCTGGATGAATGCAAAGCTGGGGTGAAAATTGCTGGAAGAAACATTCACAACCTCAGATATGCAGATGACACCACTCTGATGGCCGAAAGCGATGAGGAGCTGAGGAGCCTTCTAATCAAGGTGAAAGAAGAAAGCGCAAAAGCCGGGTTGCAGCTAAACATAAAAAAAACCAAGATTATGGCAACAAGAATGATTGACAACTGGGAAATAGAGGGAGAAACCGTGGAGGCCGTGACAGACTTTGTATTTCTAGGTGCAAAGATGAGTGCAGATGCAGACTGTGGCCAGGAAATCAGGAGACGCTTCCTTCTTGGGAGGAGAGCAATGTCCAGTCTCGATAAAATAGTAAAGAATAGAGACATCAGACTGGCAACCAAGATCCATTGCCTAGTCAAAGCCATGGTCTTCCCTGTAGTCACCTACGGATGTGAGAGCTGGACCTTAGGGAAGGCTGAGCCAAGGAAGATCAATGCTTTTGAGCTGTGGTGTTGGAGGAAAGTGCTGAGAGTGCGTTGGACTGCGAGAAGATCCAACCAGTCCATCCTCCAGGAAAGAAAGCCCGGCTGCTCACTGGAAGGAAGGAGACTAGAGACAAAGTTGAAGTCCTTTGGCCACATCATGAGGAGACAGCAAAGCCTAGAGAAGACAATTATGCTGGGGAAAGTGGAAGGCAAAAGGAAGAGGGGCCGACCAAGGGCAAGATGGATGGATGGCATCCTTGAAGTGACTGGACTGACCTTGAAGGAGCTGGGGGTGGTAACGGCCGACAGGGAGCTCTGGCGTGGGCTGGTCCATGAGGTCACGAAGAGTCGGAGACGACTGAACAAATGAACAACAAGCATCTCCCAAAGGACTCGATGCGGCTTACAAAGGCCAAGGCCCCATGACTAACTCAACCTACTGGAAGGGTTTGAGGGGACTGACTCGCCATACTGGGAACTGTAGTTTACCCTGCAGCCAGAGAGCACACTGAACCCCACTGATGATGCATTTAGAGCACACTTGCCCAACATAACAAACTTTAAGTAAAGATGGAGTTTTTTGCCGGGTTTGGATTTTTTATTTTTTTTCAAATAACCCAGGAAATGCTAGGTATGCAAACTAGTCATATAATAGAAAGCATCAGAACTAGAGCTGATTGGTAATACCTGGGAGGTTGTCATTTCTTCTGCTTATTCAAAAGAGTGTTTGGATTGAGATACAAGACTTGTGGATGGGATGCCCTTTGAAGGCAACCATAATAAGGTGGATGTGACCCATGATGAAAAGGAGTTTGAAACACCTGATTTAGTGCCTGCTTCCTATGAGACCAGGACATAATGTCCATAGCTTGTGTTGGATGGGGTTCCACTCCCCCAGAAGACACAGGTTTGCAGCTTGGGAGTGATCCTGGACTCATCGCTGAGCCTGGAACCCCAAGTCTCAGCGGTGGCCAGGAGAGCCTTTGCACAGTTAAAATTTGTGTGCCAGCTGCACCCGTACCTTGGGAAATCTGATCTGGCCATTGTGGTCCATGCTCTGGTTACATCCTGAATAGATTACTGCAATGCACTCTATGTGGGGTTGCCTTTGAAGACTGTTCAGAAACTTCAACTAGTTCAACGGGCGGCAGAAGGGACAGAGAGTTTCATCTATGCAGATGATCGTGCCATCACTGCCCAAGCAGGGAGCTTTGAGATGGTTGAACAGAAGCTCTCCGAAGCTTTAGGTGCTCTTACTGCCTACTACAGGGAAAACCAGCTGATCCCTAATCCATTTAAAACACAGACATGCGCCTTTCACCTTAAGAACAGACAAGCATCCCGAGCTCTGAGGATTACCTGGGAAGGAATCCCACTGGAGCATTGCAGCGCACCCAAATACCTGGGAGTCACTCTGGACCGTGCTCTTACCTACAAGAAGCACTGCCTGAACATCAAACAAAAAGTGGGTGCTAGAAACAATATCATACGAAAGCTGACTGGCACAACCTGGGGATCACAACCAGATACAGTGAAGACATCTGCCCTTGCGCTGTGCTATTCTGCTGCTGAGTACACATGCCCAGAGTGGAACACATCTCACCACACTAAAACAGTGGATGTGGCTCTGAATGAGACATGCCGCATTATCACAGGGTGTCTGTGCCCTACACCACTGGAGAAATTACACTGCTTAGCCGGTATTGCACCACCTGACAGCCACCGAGAAGTAGCAGCCAATAGTGAAAGGACCAAGGCAGAGACATCTCCAGCTCATCCCTTGTTTGGGTATCAGCCAGCACATCAACGACTCAAATCAAGAAATAGCTTTCTTAGATCTACAGAGACACTCGCTGGAACACCTCAGCAAGCAAGAGTTCAAAAGTGGCAGGCTCAAACCCAGCACCTCAATCCGTGGGTAATACCAGATGAGAGACTCCCCCCTGGGCACACAGAAGACTGGGTGACTTGGAAGGCGCTGAACAGACTGCGCTCTGGCACCACGAGATGTAGAGCCAACCTCAAGAAATGGGGCCACAAAGTGGAATCCTTGACCTGCGAGTGTGGAGAAGAGCAAACTACAGACCACCTGCTGCAATGCACCCTGCCACATGCACGATGGAGGACCTTCTTGCGGCAACACCAGAGGCACTCCAAGTGACCAGATACTGGTCAAAGGACATTTAATCAACTACCAAGTTTGCAAAATTTGTGTTTTTAGTTTTTTGTTTTTTTTATCTGTTTGTTTGTTTTGTTCTGTTAGAAATGTAGTGCAATGTTCTGGTTGCGGATGACACGATAAATAAATAAACGGGTGGCAGCCAGATTGCTCACTGGAGCATCATACAGGGATCATACCACCCCCCTGTTACATCAACTCCATTGGCTACCGGTCCATTTCTGAACACAATTCAAAGTGCTGGTCGTGGCCTAGAAAGCCCTATATGACTCCGGCCCAGCTTACTTGTCCGAACGTATCTCCCTCTACGTTCCGCCTCGTAGTCTAAGATCTGCCGGGGAGGCCCTGCTCTCAGTCCCACCAGCTTCGCAAACGCGGCTGGAGGGGACGAGGGACAGGGCCTTCTCGGTGGTGACCCCCCGCCTGTGGAATTCGCTCCCCATGTCAGGAGTCAATTTCTGACGGCATGAAGACATCACAAATTCCCTCCGTGACATCCTGACTGAATCATCCTAGCTGGATCAATTCTCTCTCTGTGACATTTTGAAGTCAGCTATAAAGCCCTATATGACTCCGGCCTAGCTTACTTGTCCGAACGTATCTCCCTCTACGTTCCACCTCGTAGTCTAAGATCTGCCGGGGAGGCCCTGCTCTCGATCCCACCAGGTTTGCAAACGCGGCTGGTGGGGACGAGGGACAGGGCCTTCTCGGTGGTGACCCCCCGCCTGTGGAATTCGCTCCCCATGTCAGGAGTCAATTTCTGACGGCATGAAGACATCACAAATTCCCTCCGTGACATCCTGACTGAATCATCCTAGCTGGATCAATTCTCTCTCTGTGACATTTTGAAGTCAGCAGAGGGCACTGGAAGCCTTGTATTGGAACTTGTGAAGCAACAAGTTCTAATAAGGAAACTGAGAAGAGGGGGAGATGGGCAAGAAAGGTGTATAAAAGGAAGTGGTGGTGGGAAAAAATCAGTAGTGTCTTTCTGTGCTGCAGAGATACAAGCAATATATCCATTTCAAAGCAAAAATGGCTTGTGAGTGGTTATTTAATATTGCTATATCGATCCTACAGTCTGACACCCCAGCGAAATTAGATCGGTGCCCTCCCTCCTTTCTTTCAGAAGAAAACTGAAGACGTGGTTGTGGAACCAGGCTTTTGGCTAATGGATATAACGGCACCCGAACAGTGAATTGGACCAGACGGTTGTTATAATGGAAATGCCTTTATGATTAGATAACTATTAGGCTTGGGTAACCACGGAAAAATTTGGTTCTAAACTCATTTTTCGTTTTTTTTAAGAATTCCAAAATTTTCCTTTTAAAAATTTCAAAATATACGAAATTTCGTAAAATTACGAATTGATTTGTTAATGGCGGACGCAATTGTGCAATATGCTAAAAAAACCTCCATATGGGACAGGGGGAACTTCTGAAGCTTCCCTCTCCCTCTGTTGTTAACTGTTGGTGTGATAATACAAACAACAACTATATTATATTATATTATTATAATATTATATTATATTGTTGTATATTATATTATAATATTATTATATTATATTATTGTATATTATTATATTATTAAAATATTATTATATTATATATATATTATATATTATATATATTATATTATATTATATTATTGTATATTATATTATTATATTATTATTATATTATATATATAATATTATAATATATTATACTATATTATATATATTATATTATGTTATAATATATAATTATAATATAATATAATAATA
Source organism: Anolis sagrei (assembly GCF_037176765.1). Taxonomy (NCBI): domain Eukaryota; kingdom Metazoa; phylum Chordata; class Lepidosauria; order Squamata; family Anolidae; genus Anolis; species Anolis sagrei. The sequence goes on along the minus strand of NC_090028.1, from coordinate 5,317,947 downwards.
ATATAGTAATATAATATATAATAATAATATAATATATAATAATAATTACGAAATAATTACGAAATAATTATGAAAATTGGAAAAATTGTTTCGATTCTTAATTACTCCTCACAATATTCCTGCATGGCTCAATATTGGATCGTAAGCTAATTTAAATACAAATTAATAACGAATAACGAAATTAACGAACTGGATCGCCCAAGCCTAATAAGTAAGGTTGTTTTAATATATTCTATGATTTTATTTTGCTTTTATAACTGTAATTATTGCGGCATCGAATCGTTGCCATTGTTAGCCGCTCTGAGTCCCCCTGCGGGGGTGAGAAGTGTGGGGTAGAAATGCTGTAAATAAATAAATAAATATGCATGGTCCTTTAGCAGGCTATTGTTACCCGACTGCCTTGCCCAGCACTCACCCCATCCCACCAGGCTTAGTTTGAGGAGGAAGTTCTTGACGTAGGAATTGAAGACCTCAATGACCAGCTGGTAGAGGCAGTAGCCCTCCAGGCCCATCCAGGTCAAGCAAGCCAGGAGGCTGAAGTGCAGGAACATGGCCCCCGCTTTGCAAGACGTGTCCCCTGCGTTCGGGGCCAAAGGCACGGCAATGAGGAAGCTCATGTCCAGGATGAAAATGGCCCAGAGGAGGTTCATGTGGACGTAGACAATGTGGTCCCTCTGCCGCTTCCTGGGGGAAAGAGACGGAAAGTTACTCTACCCATGCCTCCTTACTCTTATATGCAGATGATGCTGTACTATTGTCCTTATCTAGTATTGGCCTTAAACACTTAATGCATTGCTTTGCCCATTACTGTGAGATGGAAAGTTAATGTATTGGATAACATGATGTAACACATTTATAAACGTCATTTCCTAATTGGTTCTCATATATATATATATATATATATATATATATATAGCGGCCTGACATAAAAAGCGTTAGTATAATTATAGATAGATAGATAGATAGATAGATACTAATGCTTTATATATATATATATATATATATATATATATATATATATATATATATATAAAGCACTAGTATGCAATTATATATATATAATTCTGAGTTCTGGGATTAACAGAACTCAAAAACCACTGGGGGAATTGACACCAAATTTGGACACAAGACACCTAACAGTCCAATGTATGTCCTTCACTCATAAAAACACTGAAAAAAAACAGCAGAAGGGACTTTAAAAGCCTCAAAAAGCTAAATGACAATACAAAAAAAAGGGAAGAAAGAGGGAGAAAAGGGGAGAAAAGAAAGAAAGAAAGAAAGAAAGAAAGAAAGAAAAGAAAGAGGGAGGTAAAGAAAGAAGGAAAGGGAGAAGGATGCATGCAAGCAAAGAGAGAAGGAAAGAAAGAGGTAGAGAAGGAAGAAAGGAGAGAAAGAGGGAGGGAAAGAAAAAGAGGGAAGGAAGGAAAGTTAGAGAAGGAAGGAAGGAGAAAAGGAAAGAAAAAAGGGAAAGAAGGAAGGAAAGAGGGAGCGAAGGAAGGGGGAAGTAGAGAAAGAGGGAGGGAAGGAAAGAAGGAAAGAAGGAAGGAAGGAAAGAGGTAGAGAAGGAAGAAAGGAGAGAAAGAGGGAGGTCTGACATTCAAGTCAGACTTCCCAAAGTTCCCAAGTTTTCTTCTATTCTGTCATACTCATGAGGGTCATCCTCTGCTTTGGGATTGCAACCATCATGCAAGAAATAGTGGTGGAACAACAGCAGCCATTACTGCTCAAGCAGGGAGCTTTGAGATGGTAGAACAGAAGCTCTCCGAAGCTCTAGGTGCTCTTACTGCCTATTACAGGGAAAACCATCTGATCCCTAATCCATCTAAAACACAGACATGCGCCTTTCACCTTAAGAACAGACAAGCATCCCGAGCTCTGAGGATTACCTGGGAAGGAATCCCACTGGAGCATTGCAGCGCACCCAAATACCTGGGAGTCACTGTGGACCGTGCTCTGACCTACAAGAAGCACTGCCTGAACATCAAACAAAAAGTGGGCGCTAGAAACAACATCATACGAAAGCTGACTGGCACAACCTGGGGATCACAACCAGACACAGTGAAGACATCTGCCCTTGCGCTATGCTACTCTGCTGCTGAGTATGCATGCCCAGTGTGGAACACATCTCATCACACTAAAACAGTGGATGTGGCTCTTAATGAGACATGCCGTATTATCACGGGGTGTCTGCGACCCACACCACTGGAGAAATTACACTGCTTAGCCGGTATTGCACCACCTGACACCCGCCGGGAAGTAGCAGCCAATAGTGAAAGGACCAAGGTGGAGACATCTCCAGCTCATCCCCTGTTTGGGTATCAGCCAGCACATCAACGACTTAAATCAAGACATAGTTTTCTTAGAACTACAGAGACACTCGCTGGAACACCCCAGCAAGCGAGAGTCCAAAAGTGGCAGGCCCAAACCCAGCACCCCAATTCATGGGTGATACCAGATGAGAGACTCCCCCCTGGGCACTCAGAAGACTGGGCGACTTGGAAGGCGCTGAACAGATTGCGCTCTGGCACCACGAGATGCAGAGCCAATCTTAAGAAATGGGGCTACAGGGTGGAATCCTCGGCATGCGAGTGCGGAGAAGAACAAACCACTGACCACCTGCTGCAATGCAACCTGAGCCCTGCCACATGCACAATGGAGGACCTTCTTGCGGCAACCCCAGAGGCACTCCAAGTGGCCAGATACTGGTCAAAGGACATTTAACCAAATACCAAATTTACAAAATCTGTGTGGTTTTTTTTCTTTTTCTTTTTCTTTTTAATCTCTGTGTTTGTTTTGCTCTGTTAGAATTGTAATACAATGGTTGCTGATGACACGATAAATAAATAAGCAGCATTGGATTCACTGATGGGTTTATGCCATCAATGAAAAGACATAATCGAATTGTGATTCAAGATCAATGCAACCATGGGACAAACATGACATCCTGCACAAAGTCCCAATGAAAGGTGCTTTTGTCCTACTGTTATTGCACTGTATCCACCTTGTGTGATAAATTCCAAAATAAAACAGTCTTTGTTGAACTTTGGAAGAGAGCAGAGAAGAAGCCAGGTCAGCTTCCCTATCTCACCTTGAACAAAGGAAGGAGAAGATGGTGAAGAACGAAGCCATTGCTGAAATGACGCAACCAACGTAAGTGATGAGGGTCAGGTATTTGTGGTGGACGTGGTCAATATCTGGGGACGACACCTGAAGAGGAAAGGTATTTTTGTAAGAAAGAGAAAGGAACAGAAGAGGATGGATATATATATATATACCAGGGTTGAATGAAAAGTAATGCCTCCATCTTCATAAATCCTCAACAGATGGCAGTAGTGGTATGCGACAGGTACTGACTTGTTCAGTAGACTCTCTTCTACAGTTCCATTTTGGTGGGAAGCCTTATTTATTATTATTATTTATTTATTTAAAGCATTTATATCCCACCCTTCTCACCCCGAAGGGGACTCAGGGCGGAGCACAATATATAAACGGCAAACATTCAATGCTGAAACATATTAGACCATACACATTGAATGGTTGTGTTCTTAAGTATGGAACCCTATGCAGACGGTCAGTCAATGCGACCTAAGAAACTTGCCGTCATCGAATTCTTGACAGAAGAAGGTGTCACCCAGGCATGTAGCCGGGGGGGGGGGGGGGCTTGAGGGGCTTCACCCCCCCCCCCCCGAAATTCTCATGGTGGTTCACGAAAAGGCCTTACTGGTGCATTATTTAAACTGTTATGTTTATTCATATCATGATCTGATCACCATACTCAATATATCCCATATGCATGGGAGTATTGGGGTAACAATACAAAAGGTTTGCTAGGCTAGACCCTCTTTCACTCAGACTCAGCCCCCCCCCCCCCCCGAATCGAAATCCTGGCTACGGGCCTGGTGTCACCTCAACCTCTTTCAACTTACTTACCCAACAACGGAGAGTACTGACATCAACACAATCACCATAAACAGTTTGCATTCTCTAATGGATTTTCTTTGGGGTGACAACTTCTGCTGTCAAGAATTCAATGACGTTGCTTAAGTCACACTGACCGACCGTCTGCGCAGAGTTCCATACTTTGCACTTTAACAACACAACTGTTCAATGCTAAGGCTTCCTGCCAAAATGGAACTGTAGAGAAGAGTCTTCTGAACAACGACATTACCTGACGCATACCAGTACTGCCATCTGTTGAGGAGCTACAAAGGTGGAGGCATTACTTTTCATTCAACCCTCGTATCTCATTGGCTTTATAGCAGTGGTTCTCAAACTGGGGTCCCCAGTTTGCCTTCAACTCCCAGAAGTCCTAACAGCTGGTAAACTGGCTAGGATTTCTGGGAGTTGTACGCCAAAGACATCTGGGGACCCCAGGTTGCGAACCACTGCTTTATAGGAATTTGACACTCACCATCATTACGGCGAAGAAGGTGAGGTGGTCACAGAGGCAGGTTGTCTGGTTGTATCCCAGTACTGCTTCGCAGCCCAATGTGCTCCAGTTCCCAGAGTGGCCAGCTGGAGTCATAAGGAGAGATAGCATTGCATTTGTGATTCCACTGTTATCCTCACTGTTTGGAGTCCTTTCTCACTACATAGTCACAGTCCCATGATACTATTTGAATTGCCATAGTCTCATTCTATGGAATTGTGCTATGGCATGTTGGTCTAAAGTCCATTTAAACCTTCCAAAAACCATAATCTTAGTCTTGGAGTAATTTATTGACAGATATTCCTCTGCACTGTAATGATTTTTTTTATTTTGGGTTTTTTTTTTAGTCCCTTCTGCTGTGTTTTTCAGTGTTTTGATGAGTGATGGTCACTCGTTGGCCTGATAGGTGTCTTGTGTCCAAATTTGGTGTCAATTCGTCCAGTGGTTTTTGAGTTAATTCCACAAACAAATATGACATTTTTATTCATATAGATTATATATTATACTAGCCGTCCCCTGCCACGCGTTGCTGTGGCCAACATGGGGGTTCTGTGTGGGAGGTTTGGCCCAATTCTATCGTTGGTGGGATTCAGAATGCTCTGTGATTGTAGGTGAACTATAAATCCCAGCAACTACAACTCCCGAATGTCAAGATTCTATTTTCCCCAAACTCTACCAGTGTTCACGTTTGGGCATATTGAGTATTTGTGTAGAGTTTGGTCCAGATCCATCATTGTTTGAGTCCACAGTGATATCTGGATGTAGGTGAACTACAACTCCAAAACCAAAGGACACTGCCCACCAAACCCTTCCAGTATTTTCTGTTGGTCATGGGAGAACTGTGTGCCAGGTTTGGTTCAATTCCATCGTTGGTGGGGTTCATAATGCTCTTTGATTGTAGATGAACTATAAATCCCAGCAAACACAACACCCAAATGTTAAGGTCTATTTTCCCCAAACTCCACCAGTGATCACATTTGGACACACTGAGTATACGTGCCAAGTTTGGTCCAGATCAATCAGAATGCTCTTTGATTGTAGGTGAACTATAAATCAAAGCAACTACAACTCCCAAATGACAAAATCAATTTTTTTTTTTAGTGAAGGACATACATTGGGTTGTTAGGTGTCTTGTGTCCAAATTTGGTGTCAATTCATCCAGTGGTTTTTGAGTTCTGTTAACCCCACAAACGAACATTACATTTTTATTTATATAGATTAAATTATATTATATATTATCTATTACAATATTATGATGTAATGCAATATAATACTACTAATAATATAATAATTGTATATTTACATGTAATATTACTAATAATATTGCAGTGTAGTGGTATAGTACAATACAGTAACATATATATAACATCTCAGGCACTTACCTTCCATATCCCAGAATACACATTGTGGAGTTATGTTCCCCTGAAAGATGCAAAATCAAAAGTTAGTATGTGGTTTTCGGAAATAAGGGAGATGTCACAGCGGGATGAGATATCCCGGTAGGTCACTCACAAGATTTTCCGAAATATCCTTCTAACTTAGAGGTGCCACACTTGTGGCCCTCCAGGTGTCTGGACCTCCGACTCCCAGAAGTTCCTAACCAGGTTGTCCAATGGCCAGGAATTCTCAGAGCTGAAGACCAAAACATTAGGATGGTCACATGTTTGACACAACTGATCTCACTAAACCGAAGTTGGTTGACACAAATAGATTCCTGACACCAGTGATGGACAGAACCATAGAATCATAGAATCAAAGAGTTGGAAGAGACCTCATGGGCCATCCAGTCCAACCCCATTCAGCCAAGAAGCAGGAATATTGCATTCAAATCACCCCTGACAGATGGCCATCCAGCCCCTGTTTAAAAGCTTCCAAAGAAGGAGCCTCCACCACACTCCGGGGCAGAGAGTTCCACTGCTGAACGGCTCTCATAGTCATAGAATCATAGAATCAAAGAGTTGGAAGAGACCTCATGGGCCATCCAGTCCAACCCCATTCTGCCAAGAAGCAGGAATATTGCATTCAAATCACCCCTGACAGATGGCCATCCAGCCCCTTTTTAAAAGCCTCCAAAGAAGGAGCCTCTATCACACTCTGGGGCAGAGAGTTCCACTGCTGAACGGCTCACACAGTCAGGAAGTTCTTCCTCATGTTCAGATGGAATCTCCTCTCTTGTAGTTTGAAGCCGTTGTTCCATTGCGTCCTAGTCTCCAAGGAAGCAGAAAACAAGCTTGCTCCCTCCTCCCTGTGGCTTCCTCTCACATATTTATACATGGCTATCATGTCTCCTCTCAGCCTTCTCTTCTTCAGGCTAAACATGCCCAGCTCCTTAAGCCGCTCCTCATAGGGCTTGTTCTCCAGACCCTTGATCATTTTAGTCGCCCTCCTCTGGACACATTCCAGCTTGTCAATATCTCTCTTGAATTGTGGTGCCCAGAATTGGGCACAATATTCCAGGTGTGGTCTAACCAAGGCGGAATAGAGCATGGGGAGCATGACTTTCCTAGATCTAGACACTATGCTCCTATTGATGCAGGCCAAAATCCCATTGGCTTTTTTTGCCGCAACATCACATTGTTGGCTCATGTTTAACTTATTGTCCATGAGGGCTCCAAGAATTTTTCACACATACTGCTCTCGAGCCAGGTATTGTCCCTCATTCTGTATCTTTGCATTTTGTCTTTTCTGCCTAAGTGGAGTATCTTGCATTTGTCACTGTTGAACTTCATTTTGTTAGTTTTGGCCCATCTCTCTAATCTGTCGAGATCCCTTTGAATCCTGCTCCTGTCCTCTGGAGTCTTGGCTCTCCCTCCCAATTTGGTGTCGTCTGCAAACTTGATGATCCTGCCTTCTAGCCCTTCATCTAAGTCATTAATGAAGATCCTGAACAGGACCGGGCCCAGGACGGAACCCTCCTGGTGGCACTCCACTCGTCACTTCTTTCCAGGATGAAGAGGAAGCCTTGGGGAGAATCACCCTCTGGGTTCATCCATTTAACTAATTACAGATCCACCTCACCATAGTTTTGCCTAGCCCACATTGGACTCATGATTTGGAAACTACAGATCACTTCATGTATCAGCATCCCGCAACACTTATTTCCTACCAAACTAGAGTTCCTAGAGAAATCAACCTATGACACAAAAATGAGAGATTGACATCCCCCATTACTATGGACTGAGACTTTTTGTGATAGCTGCATTGCACAAGTCTGTATGTAAGTAGATAGAGACGATCCACAACCTCTTAACCACCATCTTCTATCGCCTATGGAGGACAAAAGACTGCCTATTCCAAAACACCAATAACCCTATGTAACGTGATTTTTGTTCCTGGGTTACAAATGTCATTTTCTAATTGGTTCTATCATAAAAACATGGAAAAAGTGTATTAAACTGCAAAAACTTTGTTTTTGTGGGATGTCCTGTAGCACATATTGCTATAAGTTTTGGATGAATATCTCCTTGAGTCTCAACCAATTTGACATAGTTTGTGGCAGCCACAAAAACAAAGTTTTTGGAATAGAACAATTACTTTCAAAGTAAGGACCACACAATCAAACAGGAAATAGTATTTTCAAAACAGGAATGGATACTTTATCAAACTTTGTTACATAGTGTAATAACAGTCCTCAATCGTCCAAGAATATGGAAGGATGGAGAACCTACCGGAAGAGGTTTGTGCAAGAAAGTGATGGCCACGCGCTGTTCCTTGGGCAGGTCGTGGACCGGAGCGTTCCCCACGGAGATCCCGATCACCTTTCCACCAAGGATCTGGTTGGCATCTCGGCCCTAAAGGAAGTAATGGAAATTTGAGACCAATGTTCCTCTCCCATCTCTTTTTGAACAGTTAAAGTTATTTACCATTTATTGTCGATTGCAGGTTAGTAGGGATGTGCAAAATGGCAGAAATCCATTTCGGGGAGGAGGGGAGTTCATTTCGAATCCATATTTCAAATATTTTGTTATCTGTGTTGTTGAAGGCTTTCATGGAGTCACTGGGTTGCTGAACACCACTCAGCAACAGGGGAAGTCCAGACAGCAAACAATCAAGTATTGTCGAAGGCTTTCATGGCCGGAATCACTGGGTTGTTGTAGGTTTTTTCGGGCTATATGGCCATGGTCTAGAGGCATTCTCTCCTGACGTTTCACCTGCATCTATAGCAAGCATCCTCAGAGGTAGTGAGGATGCTTACCATAGATGCAGGCGAAACGTCAGGAGAAAATGCCTCTAGACCATGGACATATAGCACAAAAAACCCTACAACAACCCAACATTCAAGTGTCAGTTAACACCCCCCAAACAAAGGATGCTTCCAGGCAACAACACTGATTTACTTTGCAGCTGCAAAGCTACTCAGTGCAAATCAAGCTTGCCAGTTGCAACATTTACACTTGCTTCAAACAGACAAGGGTTCTTCCTTCCACCCTGGATAGTCCACAGATAGATAGATAGATGGATGGATGGATGGATGGATGGATGGATGGATGGATGGATGGCTGGCTGGCTGGCTGGCTGGCTGGCTGGATGGATGGATGGATGGATGCATGGATGGATAGCTGGATGGATGGATGGATGGATGGATGGATGGATGGATGGATCGATCGATCGATCGATAGCTGGCTGGATGGATGGATGGATGGATGGATGGATGGATGGATGGATGGATGGATAGCTGAATGGCTGGATGGATGGATGGATAGCTGGATGGCTGGCTGGCTGGCTGGATGGCTGGATGGATGGCTGGATGGCTGGATGGATAGCTGGATGGCTGGCTGGCTGGCTGGCTGGCTGGATGGATGGATGGCTGGCTGGCTGGCTGGCTGGCTGGCTGGCTGGCTGGATGGATGGATGGATGGATAGCTGGCTGGCTGGCCGGCTGGCTGGCTGGCTGGCCGGCCAGCCGGCTAGCTAGCTAGCTAGCTAGCTAGCTAGACAGACAGACAGACAGACAGACAGATGAGGGTGGAATGAAAAGTAATGCCTCCACCTTCGTAACTCCTCAACAGATGTCAGTACTAGTATGCATTAGGTACTGGCTTGTTCGGTAGACTCTCCTCTACAGTTTCTTTTTGATGGGAAGCCTTAGCATTGAGCGTTTGTGTCGTTAAAGTGTGAAGTATGGAACCCTGCGCTGACGGTTGGTCAATGCGACTTAAGCAACGTGCAGTCATTGAATTTTTGACAGCAGAAGGTGTCACCCCAAAGGAGATTCATCAGAGAATGTAAGCTATTTATGGGGATTGTGTTGATGTGAGTACTGTGCGTTGTTGGGTGAGAAAGTTTAAAGAGGTTGAGGTGGGAACATGTGACTTGCATGACAAACAAAGAGTTGGACGTCCTGTGACAGCAACCACTGAGTTTCACAAGCAAAAGGTTGACAGATTGATTCAGGACGATCGTTGTATCACTCGGAGAGAAATTTCAAGCATAATCGGCATTTCACAAGAATGTGTGGGTCACATTATTGCTCCACTTGGCTATCGGAAGATCTGTGCACGATGGATACCCAGGATGATGATGCCTGAAATAGAATCATAGAATCAAAGAGTTGGAAGAGACCTCATGGGCCATCCGGTCCAACCCCATTCTGCCAAGAAGCAGGAATATTGCATTCAAATCACCCCTGACAGATGACCATCAGCCTCTGTTTAAAAGCTTCCAAAGAAGGAGCCTCCACCACACTCCGGGGCAGAGAGTTCCACTGCTGAACAGCTCTCACAGTCAGGAAGTTCTTCCTCGTGTTCAGATGGAATCTCCTTTCTTGTAGTTTGAAGCCATTGCTCCATTGCGTCCTAGTCTCCAGGAAAGCACAGCCTTGAAACTTCAGAGACTGGATCTCACCACCATACGGCGTCCTCCATACAGCCCAGATTGAGCACCGTCTGACTTCCATCTGTTCCCGACAATGCAAGAAGATCTGCGGGGACATCATGATGCTTCTGATAAAGACGTTAACTGTGAGGTGCTGGTTGCGGAAAAAGAGGTTAGACTTCTTCTTCCGTGACGGTTTCAGAAAACTTGTTCATCATTGGCAGAAATGTATCCAATTGTCTGGTGATTATGTCGAAAAGAGAATAGTGGTAATTAAAGAGGACATTCTAGAGATTATTTCTGCGTTGGATTTACTAAAATATTCCCATCCAAACCCAAATAATGAAGGTGGAGGCAGAAATATGTCTCATCCACAAGCCTCACCTTTTGGAAACCCATCCTGTATCCCTGTTGGGCTTGGGATGGACCTGACCTCTCCACGGCTGTCTCAAGATGGGACTTTATGGTCCATTAATGGAACATAAATCCATTAGGTTGGAACAGTCACAAGGTGCAAAACAAACACACCTTATAATTTGAGTTATTTTCTTTCAGAGAGAAGCAGAGTAGCAAGGATTCATGTCAAGACCCGAATTTGCAGAAAAATCCAACTCATGTTTCTACAATGATGGAATTCCAGCTCTGGCTTAGGAGAGGCGTTCGGTTTATGCCCTAAAGGAAGGAGCTCAACCGGAGCAAAAGAAAGTAACATGCAATGCAGTTTTCAGTTAAACAATGCATCATCCACATGACAGATCTGGTTTCATCCAAACATGGATTTCTGAGCTTCGTATTAGGTAATTTTCCCCTGACATGAAGTCCAGTCTTGTCCAATTCTGGGACTCTGGTGCTCATCTCTATTCCTAAGCCGAAGAGCCGGCGTTGTCCATAGACACCTCCAAGATCATGTGGCCGGCATGACTGCATGGAGCACCCTTACCTTCCTATTGATCGACTCACATTTGCATGTTTTTGAACTAATAGGTTGGCAGAAGCTGGAGCTGATAGTGGAAGCTCACGCCACTCCCCGGATTCAAACCTGCGACCGTTTGGTCAACAAGCTCAGCAGCTCAGCGCTTTAACCCACTGTGCCATCGTATTAGTTGTGCATTTTTTTCTATATGCAATTTACTTATTGCATATTGAGTATTTGGACCTCTCTCACGTTTGACAAATGTAAGTGTCCTTCTTTCTCGCAATGGACAATTACATTGTCAAACCAGGAGAATACTGTTGTTTATTTGTTTAGTCACTTCCGCCTCTTGGTGACCTCCTGGACCAGCCAAGGCCAGAGCTCCCTGTTGGCTGTGGCCACCCCCAGCTCCTTCAAGGTCAAGCCCATCCCTTCAAGGACTGGTTGGATCTTCTTGTGGTCCAAGGCACTCTTAGCATTTTTCTCCAACACTACAGTTCCAAAATGCCTCTCTTCCTTTGCTCAGCGTTCCTCATGCTCCAGCTCCTGCATCCATAGGTTACTATATGGAATACCATTGCTTTAACTTTGCAGATCTTCGTTGCCAGTGTGATGTCTCTACTCTTCACTATTTTATCGAGATTGGACATTGCTCTCCTCCCAAGAAGGAAGTGTCTCCTGATTTCCTGGCTGTAGTTGGCATCCGCTGTAATCTTTGCACCTAAAAATACAAACCCTATCACTACCTCCACGTTTCCCCCCTATATTTGCCAGTTATCAGTCAGCCTGCTTGCCATCATCTCGGGGTTTTTTTTTTTGATCTTTCACTGAAACCCAACTTTTGTCCTTTCTTCCTTCCATCCCAAACCTTAGTTAGAAGGCTCGTCAGTTCCTCCTTGCTTTCAGCCATCAAAGTATTTCGCCCACCTTGGACATTCCATAGATAGATAGTTAGATGGATAATAGGCATGGTTTGGTGCCGTCGGAATCTTCGTAATTCGGAATAAATTCGTAAAAATTACCTTTTCAAAGCAATTTTGAAGTTTTTGCCCTTCCGAAGCTTTTTCCGCAATTTTTGCTACAACTCATGAAGTGAGTCAGAAATGATTCAACTTTTCCCCGCTTCTGGTCCCTGGCCTAGGCCCAAGCCAGAGAAGACAGTTTTAAACCAGAGAAGGAAGAAATTTCCTGGCCTTTGATCAATTCAGATAAGACAGTTTTAAACCAGAGAAGGTAGGAATTTCTTGGCCTCAGCTCAAGCAGAGAAGCCAGTTTTAAAGCCAGAGAAGCCAGTTTTAAACCACAGAAGGAAGGAATTTCCTGGCCTCAGATCAAACCAGAGAAGCTGGTTTTAAAGCCAGAGAAGGTAGGAATTTCCTGGCCTTGGCTCAATCCAGAGAAGACAGTTTTAAAGCCAGAGAAGGTAGGAATTTCCTGGCCTTGGCTCAAGCCAGAGAAACCAGTTTTAAACCAGAGAAGGAAGGAATTTCCTGGCCTTGGCTCAAGCAGAGCAACCAGTTTTAAAGCCAGAGAAGGAAGGAATATCCTGGCCTTGGATCAATTCAGATAAGACAGTTTTAAACCAGAGAAGGTAGGAATTTCTTGGCCTCGGCTCAAGCAGAGAAGCCAGTTTTAAAGCCAGAGAAGCCAGGTTTAAACCACAGAAGGAAGGAATTTCCTGGCCTCAGATCAAACCAGGGAAGCCAGTTTGAAAGCCAGAGAAGCCAGTTTTAAACCAGAGAAGGAAGGAATTTCCTGGCCTCGGCTCAATCCAGAGAAGACAGTTTTAAACCAGAGAAGGAAGGAATTTCCTGGCCTTGGCTCAATCCAGAGAAGACAGTTTTAAACCAGAGAAGGTAGGAATTTCTTGGCCGCGGTTCAAGCAGAGAAACCAGTTTTAAAGCCAGAGAAGACAGTTTTAAACCACAGAAGGAAGGAATTTCCTGGCCTTGGCTCAAGCCAAAGAAGACAGTTTTAAACCAGAGAAGGAAGGAATTTCCTGGCCTTGGCTCAAGCCAGAGAAAACAGTTTTAAACCAGAGAAGGAAGGAATTTCCTGGCCTTGGCTCAAGCCAGAGAAGACAGTTTTAAACCAGAGAAGGAAGGAATTTCCTGGCCTTGGCTCAAGTCAGAGAAGACAGTTTTAAGCCAGGGAAGGTAGGAATTTCTTGGCCTTGGCTCAAGCCAGAGAAACCAGTTTTAAACCAGAGAAGGAAGGAATTTCCTGGCCTTGGCTCAAACAGAGAAGCCAATTTTAAAGCCAGAGAAGGTAGGAATTTCCTGGCCTTGGCTCAAGCCAGAGACGCCAGTTTTAAACCAGAGAAGGAAGGAATTTCCTGGTCTTGGCTCAAGCAGAGAAGCCAATTTTAAACCAGAGAAGGTAGAAATTTCCTGGCCTTGGCTCAAGCCAGAGAAGCCAGTTTTAAACCAGAGAAAGAAGGAATTTCCTGGCCTTGGCTCAAGCCAGAGAAGCCAGTTTTAAACCAGAGAAGGAAGGAATATCCTGGTCTTGGCTCAAGCAGAGAAGCCAATTTTAAACCAGAGAAGGTAGAAATTTCCTGGCCTTGGCTCAAGCCAGAGAAGCCAGTTTTAAACCAGAGAAGGAAGGAATTTCCTGGTCTTGGCTCAAGCAGAGAAGCCAATTTTAAACCAGAGAAGGTAGAAATTTCCTGGCCTTGGCTCAAGCCAGAGAAGCCAGTTTTAAACCAGAGAAAGAAGGAATTTCCTGGCCTTGGCTCAAGCCAGAGAAGCCAGTTTTAAACCAGAGAAGGAAGGAATATCCTGGTCTTGGCTCAAGCAGAGAAGCCAATTTTAAACCAGAGAAGGTAGAAATTTCCTGGCCTTGGCTCAAGCCAGAGAAGCCAGTTTTAAACCAGAGAAGGAAGGAATTTCCTGGCCTTGGCTCAAGCCAGAGAAGACAGTTTTAAACCAGAGGAAGGAAGGAATATCCTGGTCTTGGCTCAAGCAGAGAAGCCAATTTTAAACCAGAGAAGGTAGAAATTTCCTGGCCTTGGCTCAAGCCAGAGAAGCCAGTTTTAAACCAGAGAAGGAAGGAATTTCCTGTCATCGGCTCAAGCCAGAGAAGCCAGTTTTAAACCAGAGAAGGAAGGAATTTCCTGTCCTTGGCTCAAGCCAGAGAAGCCAGTTTTAAACCAGAGAAGGAAGAAATTTCCTGTCCTTGGCTCATGTCAGAGAAGACAGTTTTAAACCAGAGAAGGAAGGAATTTCTTGTCCTTGGCTCAAGCCAGAGAAGCCAGTTTTAAACCAGAGAAGGTAGGAATTTCCTGGCCTTGGCTCAAGCCAGAGACAACCGTTTTAAATCAGAGAAGGAAGGAATTTCTTGGCCTCGGCTCAAGCAGAGAAGCCAGTTTTAAACCAGAGAAGGTAGGAATTTCTTGGCCTTGGCTCAAGCAGAGAAGCCAGTTTTAAAGCCAGAGAAGCCAGTTTTAAACCACAGAAGGAAGGAATTTCCTCCCCTTGCTTTTCCCCACTTCTGGTCCCTAGCCTCGGCTCAAGCCAGAGAAGCCAGTTTTAAACCAGAAAAGGAAGGAATTTCCTGGCCTTGGCTAAAGCAGAGAAGCCAGTTTTAAAGCCAGAGAAGCCAATTTTAAACCAAAGAAGGTAGGAATCTCCTCTGCTTGCTTTTCCCCGCTTCTGGAGTAAAACAACTACTTTCAAAGTAATGACCACCCAATGAAACAGGAAATAACACTTTCAAACCATTAATGAAAGGATTCGGAAGTGTCGGAAGTTTCGAAAAGTTTTGAACATTTTTAATGTGAAAATCGGAATTGACTTTAGAATCGAACCACCAGCGCTCCCTACATCCAAAATGAGTTTTGAACCATTTTTTTGGATCAAACAAGCCTAATAGATAGATAGGTAGATAGATAAACACACACAACAACAACACTTGCCTCATTGCCAACACAACCTCTGAAGATGCAGTTAGCCACAGATGCAGGCAAAACATCAGGAGAGAATGCTGCTGGAACATACAGCCCAAAAAATCTCACAGCAACTCAGTGATCCATGTATCTTTGGGTGCATCTACACTGCGGAATGAATGCAATTTGGCACCACTTCAATGGTCATGGCTCAATGCTCTGGAATACTGAGAGTTGTAGTTCTCCAAAATCTTCAACCTTGTCTCCCAAAGGGTGCTGGTGCCTCGATGACAAATCCCAGGATCCAATAGCCTTTAGCCATGGAAGGTAAAGTGGCCTCCAATTATAATAATGCTCCAGTGTAGATGCACCTGAAGTCTTTCAAATCCAGTATTAGGAGTGATCAAAAGAACTGACCATCATTTCTGGTATCCGTACCTGGAAGAGCGTCTGGCTCCTGGCTGATAATTGCACCACCTTTGTGTTGCTGCTCCTGCGCCCACGCCTCTGCAGCTCGAACACAACTTTCGGGAGAGTCACTTCAAACCCACGGTCCTCTTCGCCCTCCTGTAGAAGGAAAGAAAACACAAGGCTTTGGAGTCTGAGACTCGAGTGAAAGACAATTTATGTCATTATGGGATGGGGTTGCTAGCTTGGAAATTGGAGAGAAGTCCCTCTATTTAAAGCACGTTGGATTCAATTTCATCACATAGAACGACAGGATTTTGGACTTTAGGAGAGCTGATTTCCGAAAAACGAAGGAAACACTGAGCAGCATTCCGTGGACACTAAAAGACAAGGGAGTCACGTTTGCATGGGAATTTCTCAAGAGTGAAATACTCAAGGCGCAATTGCAAACCGTGCCAACAAAGAGAAAAAATAGGACAAGTGCAAAGAAGCCCGAATGGATGTCCAAAGAACTTCTAACTGTGCTAAGACACAAAAGAGACATGCACAAGAAGTGCAAAAAGGGAGAAATCACCAAAGAAGAATTCAAACAAATAGTCAACACCTGTAGGGAAAAAGTCCGCAAGGCTAAAGCACAAAACGAGCTCAGGCTTGCCAGGGACTTTAAAAACAACCTTCAGGTCAGCAACCTAACCTTCAAGTCATCAGTCCTGCCAGCACAAGGATTTAACCCACTGCGCCACTGCTCAATAATAATAATAATAATAATAATAATAATAATAATAATTTTATTTATTTATTTATTTATTTACGACATGTATATGCTGCCCTTCTCACCCCGAAGGGGACTCAGAGTAGCTTACACTATATATATATATATATATATATATATATATATATATATCCATACATACATACATACATACATACAAACAATATATATGTAAGCTCTAGGTGCTCTTACTGCCTATTACAGGGAAAACCAACTAATCCCTAATCCATCTAAAACACAGACATGCGCCTTTCACCTTAAGAACAGACAAGCATCCCGAGCTCTGAGGATGACCTGGGAAGGAATCCCACTGGAGCATTGCAGCGCACCCAAATACCTGGGAGTCACTTTGGACCGTGCTCTGACCTACAAGAAGCACTGCCTGAACATCAAGCAAAAAGTGGGCGCTAGAAACAACATCATACGAAAGCTGACTGGCACAACCTGGGGATCACAACCAGACACAGTGAAGACATCTGCCCTTGCGCTGTGCTACTCTGCTGCTGAGTATGCATGCCCAGTGTGGAACACATCTCACCACACTAAAACAGTAGATGTGGCTCTTAATGAGACATGCTGCATTAGCACAGGGTGTCTGCGCCCGACACCACTGGAGAAATTACACTGCTTAGCCGGTATTGCACCACCTGACATCCGCCAATAGTGAAAGGACCAAGGCAGAGAAATCTCCAGCTCATCCCGTTTGGGTATCAGCCAACACGTCAATGACTTAAATCAAGACATAGTTTTCTTAGATCTACAGAGACACTTGCCGGAACACCCCAGCAAGCGAGAGTCCAAAAGTGGCAGGCCCAAACCCAGCACCTCAATCCATGGGTGATACCAGATGAGAGACTCCCCCCTGGGCACACAGAAGACGGGGTGACTTGGAAGGCGCTGAACGGACTGCGCTCTGGCACCACAAGATGCAGAGCCAACCTCAAGAAATGGGGCTACAGGGTGGAATCCACGGCATGCGAGTGCGGAGAAGAGCCAACCACTGACCACCTGCTGCAATGCAACCTGAGCCCTGCCACATACACAATGGAGGACCTTCTTGTGGCAACACCAGAGGCACTCCAAGTGGCCAGATACTGGTCAAAGGACCTTTAACCAACTACCAAGTCTGCAAAACCTGTGTGTTTTCTTTTTCTTTTTCTTTTTAATCTGTGTGTCTGTTTTGCTCTGTTAGAATTGTAACACAATGGTATGGATGCTGATGACACGATAAACAAATAAATACAATATATACAATTATTAGCATAGTACAATATCAGTATTATATATTACTATATTATACTATACCATTATATTGTAATATTAGCAATATTACATGTAATATAAAATATATAATTATCATATCATATTATTATTAAGTATTATTATTGTATTACATTATAATATTATAAATATTATATGCATATACAATATATTATATTATATTATATTATATTATATTATATTATATTATATTATTAGCATAGCACAAGAGACAAGGTGGAACAGTCCCCTGGCCCCCTCTCTCTTCACTCTGGCCCAATGCAACAGTTGGTGCTGAGGGGAGGGGTCCCATAACCCCTAACTGTGCTAAGACACAAAAGAGACATGCACAAGAAGTGCAAAAAGGGAGAAATCACCAAAGAAGAATTCAAACAAATAGTCAACACCTGGATAGCTTATACATATTTTTCCCAATTCTCAACTCTTTGCTCACCTCTAGTTCAGACTTGATGTGTAAGTCTTTGGGGGTTTGGATTTTCCAGACGCTTGCATTCAGAAGCATCCCTGCTCGCAAAGTTTTATTCTCCCCCGAGAACTCCATTCCTCCCAGTTTGGACTCCAAATTGAGAAGATGCCTGTTGGGAAAGGTGGAAAGAAAAGTCTGGCTGAATGGTAACAAGGCCTCCTGGTTCAAAAAGTGCACCAAAGAAGAAGACGGAGACCGTATTGTCGAAGGCTTTCATGGCCGGAATCACTGGGTTGTTGTAGTTTTTTCGGGCTATATGGGCATGTTCTAGAGGCATTCTCTCCTGACATTTCGCCTGCATCTATACAAAGCATCCTCAGAGGTAGTGAGGTCTATTGGAACTTGGGAAAAGGGTTTATATATCTGTGGAATTATCGGGGTGGGATAAAAGACTCTTGTCTCCTGGAGCTAGTTGTGAATGTTTCAACTGACCACCTTGATTAGCCATTGATGGTCTGGCAGTGCCTGGGGCAATCTTTTGTTGAGAGGTGATTAGATGTCCTTGTTTGTTTCCCCTCTGTTGTTTTGCTGTTCTAATTTTGGAGTTTTTTTTAATACTGGTAGCCAGATTTTGTTCATTTTCAAAAAACCTACAAAAACCCATTATTATTATTATTATTATTATTATTATTATTATTATTATTATTATTATTTCTTACTCATTCTGGTTTTCCTCTCCTCTCTTTCTCCTCCCTAGGAATTATCATGAATTATGAAGAGTTGGATGTTTCTGCTCTCCAAATATGGAAATCAAACATTGCTCGACAGCCCTCGAGAAAACCCCAGGTCTGAGCATCTTAAGGTTAGAGCCAGATGGAGAGCCTTTGCCATGCTTTTCCCCCTTCTCCTCTTTGCCTGTTTAACATGAGCTTGATAAGTGAGTTCAGAAGGACTCCAAAGAAAATGTCTCCCCAATTCCCACCTCTTGAAGAACTCACACAAAAGGATTCCCACGTTTGGGCGTCCTTCCTTGAACAGGAAGCTTCATAGTATCTTCCAACTTCTTTAGGGTTTCTTCCGTTCGCCTGAGCTCCTTTTCCACTTCCTTTGGGTCAAGCTTCCCCGAATCTAAGAACGAAAGCAAAAGATAATGAGCCTCATTGCAAAACTTGGAATTATTTTGGATTGCGGCGCCCAGAATCCCCCAGATAGTATGGTCACAGGCAGACGCAGCCCTAGGTAATTTTCAACGGTAAGCAAACAATATTTTGGCGCCCCCCCCCCCCCAACCAATCATTGATATATATTTTCTGTTTGTCGTGGGAGTTCTGTGTGTCATATTTGGTTCAATTCCATCATTGGTGGAGTTCAGAATGCTCTTTGATTGTAGGTGAACTATACATCCCAGTAACTACACTTGCCGCACTTGCTCCCTTGCCTGGCCCGCTTTGGGTCCGGAGGCGTGCCTGAAGACCCCGGCGTGTGCACCAAAAGTCACCTCTTCTCCTGACTTTCTCCTCAACCATTGGGACCAAGAGGGAGAAAGAGAGAGAGAGAGAGAGAGGTGGAGATGCCCACCTTTCCTGAAGGTAGGCGCAAAAACAAAGGAGGGAGCGGAGGTGGGAGATACCTCCAGCCAGAGGGGCTCCCTCTCTCTCTCTCTCTCTCTCTCTCTCTTGGTCCCAATGGCTGAAGAGAAATTCAGGAGAAGAGGCGACTTTTGGTGCGCACGCTGGGGTCTTCAGACACGCCTCCGGATCCGAAGCGGGCCAGGCGCGGCGGCTCCGCCCCTTGGCCCACCCGCGGATTGGGGAGAGGAGAGGAGGCGGGTGGAGCACCGGGGAATTGGGAAAGGGAGCCGGTCATGGGGAAGGGATCGAACGCGGAGAACGATTGAGCGCCGGCTTTGCTCGCGCACCCGGTGGCCGGGTGGAGCAGGAATGAGAGGGGCTAGGCGAGGCTCAAGGGCCCGGGCCCTTTGGGAAGAGGATCCCAAGAAAGCCGAGGCTCCCCCGGGACTGCTAGGGCTGTTGTGAGCTGAGGGGGAGCTCCTCAAGTGGCGGTCGAGGGGCATTTACCTCTGCGCCCCTGGCCAAAAAAGTGTTCTGCGATGGCTTACTTCGCGTAATGGACGAGCCGCCCCTGGTCACAGGATTTCATGGTTTCTTCTACAATCCTTGTGCCATTCAAGGGGGTGGATTTCACACCACTATAGCCATGGATCTCCTCTAGAAAGCTATAGGTGCTCTCCAAGGTGCTGAACTTATTAAAGGTTCAGCATCTAGGAAAGCTGCCTTAGACTAAAACCCAGAATGGATTTACCACTCCATGGCCACACAAGTCAATGGCTGATAGACACTATCCCATTCCCTGGGACAGAGGTGACCATTATTTCTGGGAAGGAGACCACTGAAGGGTCACCTCCAGCAAAATCTTCCACCATACTTAGGTCAAGAAAACTCTCTCTCTCTCTCTCTCTCTCTCTCTCTCTGTGTGTGTGTGTATATATTGCGCACATATACATATACAAACACACACACATACATACAAGATAGGTAATTCACTGTTAGATAGGATTGCATTGGTTGCAACCCCATTATCCAAACTCTGTTGGAAAATACAGATCTAATGGACATGTGGTCATGCAACTACTGAAGGGTTAAGTAGGTGATGATGTGGAACTTGAGGGACATGCAAAGAAGCATGGGAACTCCAGACAGCAAACAATCAACTGCCAGTTAACACCTCCCAAACAGAGGATGCCTCCAGGCAACAGAGGCCAGGCTACCTCTCTGCAGATATCCTCATTGATTGACTTTGAAAACTTCATGGCTACTCCAATGCTAACTCAAGCTTGCTTGCAACATTCACACTTACTTCAAACAGACAAGTCTGTTTTTATTTATATAGATTATGTAAGTGAAACATCTGGGGAGAATGCTACTGGGACATGGCCATACAGCCCGAAAAACTCACAGCAATCCAAAAGGGGAAGTTGCTTCAGGAGCTGCACCTGGAACTCCTATTTGAGGGACATCATCTCTAATTTAATTGCTACGGCTCAATCCTATGTGATCCTGGGATTTATAGTTTGGTGAGGCATAGCATTCTTTAACAGCGAAGGATCAAGATCTTGTAAAACTACAACCCTTATGATTCCATAGCATTGAATCAAGGCAGTTAAAGGTTTTCAGAGAGTGCCAAGGAACCCCAGAAATGTCCTCAAAGGGCACATCTTCCCCTTCCTAAAACAACCCAACAAACCTTTGAAGGTGAAGCTGTAGATGGATGCGCTTGCAAGCGAGACGTTGTGGGCGCCCTTGCTATAGGCATAGGAGATGTTGTAAAGAGGGCAAGTATTGCTCTCGTTGGGCGTCCCGGAGATAAGGGGCAAGTAGAGGGAATACTCCGCCTGCGTGCTGAGCGTGAAATTTTTGCTCCCGTAGGTGAGTCTGAAAAGGCGAGCGTCTTGGAACCAGAAGATGCAGAAGCGGTAGTTCCCCACACGGTCGGGCAGGTCCCACGTTTGGGATCCAATGGTATCCTCCGGAGGAAACGGGGCACTTATATCCAAACCATCCACTCGGTTCACGATGCGGATCAGGTCCTTCTGGATTCGGTAGTGGACGAAGCCCAAGTCGGTTTGTTTTCGGTCTGCACAGAACCGGAAATCTTCCTGATTCGTGTCGTTTCCACGAACGCCTGCATCGCAACATGCCCAGAAGAAATGAGTAAATCAATAGGAATTCTACACCTAGTAATAACACTATGTAACACAGAGTTTTTGTTGCTGGGTTATCAATGTCATTATTTCCTAATTGGTTGTATCATAAAAACATGGAAAAGGTCTTTGCAGGAGGGACGTTGTAATGAATCCCTTAACTTGGCAAGCTAGCTTAGGCCTAAGGAGGTGGGCCTGGCGATGCCACGGCATCCATTTTAGAGAAGGGAGATAGGGAGATGCCATCTTAGATTAGGTTTGCCTTAAGGGGGCATGTTCTAGTCTTGGAGGGAAAGTTAGACCACTAGGATTGGTTAGAACGATGGGCGTGGAGCCTAAGTGATCTGAAGGGGAAAAAGTGACTTTTAAACTGAGTCTTGAGTTCTCAGATTGCCAGTTGAGAGTTGGGAGTTGGAGCTTGGAAAGGGTGTTAGTGAGAGCAGTTTGGGGTTTTGAAGAAGGACTTCAATAAACAAGAATGTTTATTGAACAGGTTTCAAATATTCAGGTACAAAAGCTTAATGGTTTCAGCCTTTTGTTTAGTATTCAGGATAGCTATACAAAAATCTAGCTAGAATACTGTGGGGAGCAGCACCTCATTAGTGGTCTGTTAAGGAAGGCTAATTCAGGTTTTGGCTAGTTTCCTAAGGGGGATTTTTTGTGGGAGTTACTTTCAGAGATTCATTTCCTGAAGTAATTTTCTGTGTGGAAACTTTAAGACTTGTAACCCAAAAGTTTTTAAGATCTCTTCTTAAATGTAACCACAAGCTTTGTATGCCAGATTTTTACTGAAACCATTAAGCTTTTGTACCTGAATATTTGAAATCTGTTCAATAAACGTTCTTCTTATTTTTATCAACTTATACCAGCCTCAGTGTGAATACCTTTGTGGAAAAAGTGTTATTCAAGTCAGTTTTTTTTACCAGCCTCTAAGAAAACTAGAGTAACACAGAGTGTGTTACTGAACAACCTCTCAATAGTACCTCAGCCTGTTCTTTAATAATATGGTGGCAGCGGAAACCTATTAAAGAATCATTTTTAAGTCTCACAGTTCCAGTGGTTCCCAGTTCCTAGCTTGTAAATTTACAGTTGGTACAACAACTAGGGGAGCCCCCGGTGGCGCAGTGGGTTAAAGCACTGAGCTGCTGAGCTTGTTGATCGAAAGGTCGCAGGTTCGATTCCGGGGAGCGGCGTGAGCTTCCGCTGTCAACCCTAGCTTCTGCCAACCTAGCAGTTCGAAAACATGCAAATGTGAGTAGATCAATAGGTACCGCTCCGGCAGGAAGGTAACAGCTCTCCATGCAGTCATGCCGGCCACATGACCTTGGAGGTGTCTACGGACAACGCTGGCTATTCGGCTTAGAAATGGAGATGAGCACCACACCCCAGAGTCAGACATGACTGGACTTAATGTCAGGGGACTACCTTTACCTTTTTACAACAACTAGTCTCCCTCTATATTTTTGATGAGCTAATCTGTAGTGGTTTGATTCCTTATAATTTGGTGGTACATGGATTGGATCGTTATAGGCGTTTTGCAGCACAATTTGCTCTAGTTTTCCAATGAATATCTCATTGAGTCTCAACCATTTCAACCTAGTTTGTTGCAGCCACAAAAACAAAGTTTCTGGGAGAGAACAGCTGCATTCAAAGTAAGAACTGCACAATTAAACAGGTAATAACACTTTCAAACCAGGAACAGAAAATTTGCATATCTAGGTATGTAAACATTAAAGTACATTCAGGACGTTATTATGTGTTTTTGTCTTGTATTTTATGTTAAATCTGAACAATTTTGGTCGGAAGCTCACTCCAAACCGGGCTGGCTTCGAACTCATGACCTTTCGGTCAGTAGTGATTTTAATGCAGCTGACTCTCAGCCAGCTGCGCCATAGTCCCTAAACAACAAGTTTAGAAAGACACTCAGAGGCTATTTAACATTCCAGCTTCTGGCCACCAGGGGAGCTGTCGCTTCACCGTCCGTTTGTGACACTGATGAAGTACTTCCTCATTCTTTGCATACTTCCTGGAGATTTTTATGGCCTCGTAAATCATTTAAATTAGTTTCCCCACATAAGTGGCACCTAAATTTCCTACTTGACAGATACAACAGTCTTTTGGGTTGGAAAGGTCAACAACAAGCTACACAATTTTGGTCGGAAGCTCACTCCGACCCAGACTGGCTTCGAACTCATAACCTTTCTGTCAGTAGTGATCTTAATGTAGCTGACTCCCAGCCAGCTGCGCCACAGTCCCTAAACAACAAGTTTAGAAAGACACTCAGAGGCTATTTAACATTTCAACGTCTGGCCACCAGGGGAGCTGTTGCTTCACCTTCCATTTGTGACACTGATGAAGGACTTCCTCATTCTTTGCATACTTCCTGGAGATTTTTATGGCCTTTTAAATCAGTTAAATTAGCCTCCCCACATAAGTGGTACCTACATTTCCTACTTGACAGATGCAACTGTCTTTCAGACTGGAAAGGTCAACAGCACTCTGACCTGGGCTGGCTTCCAAATCATGACCTTTCAGTCAGTAGTGATCTTAATGCAGCTGACACCCAGCCAGCTGCGCCTTATACATCTGGCCTGCCCTCTGTGTTTGATTTTATTATGTTGTTTTATATTATTTTATTGTTATTTTATATATTTTGTTGCAAGTCACTTCTGGTCGCTTCTGGAGTGAGAGAATCAGCCGTCTACGAAGACGTTGAGAAGCAGATGGCGGAAACAGAAGAACGGCCTGCCTCAGGGTGCGCGCTTGCCCCATCCATGTTCAACATTTACACAAATGACCAGCCACTGCCAGAAGACACAGAGAGTTTCATCTATGCTGATGATCGTGCCATCACCGCTCAAGCAGGGAGCTTTGAGATTATTGAATAGAAGCTCTCTGAAGCTCTAGTTGCTCTTACTGCCTATTACGGGGAAAACCAGCCAATCCCTAATCCATCTAAAACACAGACATCTGCTTTTCATCTCAAGAACAGACAAGCATCGTGAGCTCTGAGGATTACCTGGGAAGGAATCCCATTGGAGCATTGCAGCGCACCCAAATACCTAGGAGTCACTCTGGACCGTGCTCTGACCTACAAGAAGCACTGCCTGAACATCAAGCAAAAAGTGAGTGCCAAAAACAATATCATACGAAAGCTGACTGGCACAACCTGGGGATTACAACCAGACACAGTGAAGACATCTGCCCTTGCACTATGCTACTCTGCTGCTGAGTACGCATGCCCAGTGTGGAACACATCTCACCACGCTAAAACAGTGGATGTGGCTCTTAATGAGACATGCCGCATTATCACGGGGTGTCTGCGCCCTACACCACTGGAGAAATTACACTGCTTAGCCGGTATTGCACCACCTGACATCCGCCGGGAAGTAGCAGCAATAGTGAAAGGACCAAGGCAGAAAAATCTCCAGCTCATCCCCTGTTTGGGTATCAGCCAGCACGTCAACGACTTAAATCTAGAAATAGTTTTCTAAGATCTACAGAGACACTCGCTGGAACACCTCAGCAAGCGAGAGTCCAAAAGTGGCAGGCTCAAACCCAGAACCTCAATCAATGGCTGATACCCAATGAGAGACTCCCCCCTGGGCACACAGAAGACTGGGCGACTTGGAAGGCGCTAAACAGACTGCGCTCTGGCACCACGAGATGCAGAGCCAACCTTGAGAAATGGGGCCACAAAGTGGAATCCTCGGCATGTGAGTGCGGAGAAGAGCAAACCATTGACCACCTGCTGCAATGCAACCTGAGCCCTGCCACATGCACAAGGGAGGACCTTCTTATAGTAACACCAGAGGCACTCCAAGGGGCCAGATTCTGGTCAAAGGACATTTAATCAACTACCAAACTTGCAAATGTTGTGTTTGGTCTGTTTGTTTGTTTTGTTCTGTTAGAAATGTAATACAATTGACTGGTTGCCCTGATACGACAAATAAATAAAAAAACAAATAAATAAAATATATTTTGTTGTGATTTATTATCTTGTCTATGTTGTGTTTAATCATGTTGTATTGTTTAGGGCTTGGCCTCTAACAGTCCCGTGTCCCCTTTGGAAAGATGGTGACGGGTTATAAATAAAGTTTATTATTTATTAGGTTCTTGTGGGTTTTTTCGGGCTATAGAGCCATGTTCTAGAGGCATTTCTCCTGACGTTTCGCCTGCATCTATGGCAAGCATCCATGCTTGCCATAGATGCAGGCGAAACGTCAGGAGAAATGCCTCTAGAACATGGCTCTATAGCCCGAAAAAACCCACAAGAACCTAGTGATTCCAGTCATGAAAGCCTTCGACAATACATTTATTATTTATTATTTTTCCATGCATAAAGATAACACACAACATGTTGTTTTGCTTACCTGGGAACTGGAAAAGCAGAGGCAATAGAAGGAAGAACATCCTTGCTGCTTGATTTTGTGCCAAGGGTATCTTTTACGGTGAGGGTCTTACAGCAAAGAGCAACTCCAAGCTTGGCTGCATAAGCCCATGAACGCTCGAAATTCTTCTTCGGATCAGCTCCAAAGATCGGAAAGTCTGGGTGTGAAAAACCCCATCATTTTCTATCTGTATATATTAAAAAAAAGAATGGTGGTTAAACATTTGTGATGCTGGAATTGTTTGCAAACTTCAAAATTATTATGTTCCTGGAAGCTTTAACTGGTCTGTGAATGAGGCATCTTGAATCTCAATGCATTGCAATACTGGCAATTTGGAGAAATGACGAACAAGGAGCTATTCACCTCAAACACTCTCTGTTATCTATCTATCTATCTATCTATCTATCGGACAGATGGCAAGCTATTTAGCCTCAGCAGACTGAAAGCCAAAACCAAGGTTACAACAACATGTTATAGAACTCCAGTATGCTGATGACAAAGTCGTCTGTGCGCATTCAGAAGAAGATCTACAAGCCACTCTAAACACAGAAGCATACGAGAAGCTCGGCCTGTCATTGAACATCGAGGAAACCAAAGTGCTCTTCCAGCAGTCACCAGCCAATCCCTTTCCAATGCCAGAAATACTGCTTAAAGGTGTAACATTAGAAAATGTTGACCATTTCCGCTAATTTGGCAGCCACCTCTCCACCAAAGTCAACATTGACACTGAAATACAACACCACATGAGCTCTGCGAGTGCAGTATTCTTCCAAATGAAGCAGAGAGTGTTTGAGGACCGGGACATCCATAGGGAGACCAAGGTGCTTGTTTATAAAGCTACTAGCTGTCCCCTGCCACGTGTTGCTGTGGCCCACATGAGGGTTCTGTGTGGGAGGTTTGGCCCAATTCTTTTGTTGGTGGGGTTCAGAATTCTCTGTGATTGTAGGTGAACTATAAATCCCAGCAACTACAACTCCCAAATATCAAGATTCTATTTTCCCCAAACTCCACCAGTGTTTACATTTGGGCATATTGAGTATTCGTGACAAGTTTGGTCCAGATTCATCCTTGTTTGAGTCCACAGTGATCTCTGGATGTAGTTGAACTACAACTCCAAAATCAAAGGACACTGGCCACCAAACCCTTCCAGTATTTTCTGTTGGTCATGGTGGAACTGTGTGCCAAGTTTGGTTCAATTCCTTCGTCGGTGGAGTTCAGAATGCTCTTTGATTGTAGGTGAACTATAAATCCCAATTACAAAAACTGTAGATTGCAAATCACAATTCCTATATTCTAAGAATTTCTACATTGAACGTAACATGAGAACATTCACACGATTAATTAAAGACTGTTTATAATTGGAAGATCATTTTTCAATACTTTGTTAACACAGTAAAACTAGAGCTTCCAAAATCACAATTAAATAATGTCAGGCACAGTGACACAAAATAACACTTCCTATATTATCGAAAGATCTTCTTCCATAAACAACATCAGAAACAGTGACACATGGTTTATCAATATTTTGTCAACACAATGAACTTAGAGCTTCCAAAATAACAGTTAAACAATGTCAGGCACAGTGGCACAAAATAACACTTTCTATGTTGTCGAAAGATTTTCTTCCATAAACAACATCAGTGACACACAACAAGGTCTCCCGGCTTGTTTCCCTTGTTTCGCAATGTCTTCATCAGGTGTTATGATGTTGTAATTCACTAAATAAGAAACACAGCAACATACAAATAATAGATATACTACAATCCCCAATTGTAGAAATTGTGATTTGCAATCTACAGTTTTTGTAATTGTTGTTATAGATATCTGTGCATGTTAGAACTATAAATCCCAGCAAACTACAACTCCCAAATGACAAAATCATAATTTTTTGAGTGATGGTCACTCCTTGTGTTGTGAGACGTTTTGTTGCCAAATTTGGTGTGATTTAGTTCATTGGTTCTTTTGTTTTTAAGGTACTCATTATGCACAGAGCATTTATATATATATAGATAGATTGTCCTCCCAACCCTGGTATATGCCTGCGAGACGTGGACTGTCTACAGACATCGCATGCAACTCTTGGAAAGGTTCCATCAGCGCTCCCTCCGGAAAATCCTGCAAATCTCTTGGGAAGACAAGCGGACGAATGTCAGCATGCTGGAAGAAGCAAAAACCACCAGCACTGAAGCGATGGTCCTCCGCCATCAACTCCGCTGGACCGGCCACGTTGTCCGGATGCCCGACTACCGTCTTCTAAAGCAGTTGCTCTACTCCGAACTCAAGAATGGAAAACGGAATGTTGGCAGGCCGGAAAAGAGATTGAAAGATGGGCTCAAAGCCAACCTTTAAAACTGTGGCATAGACACCAAGAACTAGGAAGCAGTGGAGCTTGAGAGCTCCAGCTGGAGGTCAGCTGTGACCAGCAGTGCTGAAGAATTTGAAGAGGCACGAATGGAGGGTGAAAGAGAGAAACGTGCCAAGAGGAAGGCATGTCAAGCCAACCCTGACCAGGACCACCTTCCACCTGGAAACTGATGCCCTCACTGCGGGAGAAGATGCAGATCCAGAATAGGGCTCCACAGTCACCTATGGACCCACCCTGGAAGATTATCCTACTCGGACAACAAGAGATTGCCTAAGTAAGGCTAAATGTTTGCGATCCTGGAATTGTCTGCATATGTCAATATTATTATGCTCCTGGAAGCTTTAACTCAGTGGTTCTCAACCTTCCTAATGCCGTGACCCCTTAATACAGTCCCTCATGTTGTGGTAACCCCCAACCATAATATAGTTTTCATTGCTACTTCATAACAGTCATTTTGCAACCGTTATAACCCAAAACACCCAAATGTGAATGCTAGTGGGATTGGGGGAGAATTGATTTTGTCATTTGGGAGTTGTAGTTGCTGGGATTATAGTTCACTTATCATCAAAGAGCATTCTGAACTCCACCAGAGATGGATTTGAACCAAACTTGGCTCCCATGACCAATGGAAAACACTGGAAGGGTTTGATGGGCATTGACCTTGAGTTTGGGAGTTGAAGTTCACCTATATCCAGAGAGCACTGTGGACTCATGCAATGGTGAATCTGGACCAAACTTGGCACAAATACTCAATATGCCCAAATGTGAACATTGGTGGAGTCTGGAGGAAATAGATCTTGACATTTGGGAGTTGTAGTTGCTGGGATTTGTAGTCCATTACAATCAAAGAACATTCTGAACTCCACCAACGATAGAATTGGCTCAAACTTCCCACATGGAATCCCCATGACCATCAGAAAATACTGTGTTTTCTTATGGTCTTTGATGACCCCTCTGACACCCCTTCGCGACCCCCTTAGGGGTCCCGACCCCCAGGTTGAGAAACACTGCTTTGACTGGTCTGTGAATGAGGCATCTTGACTCACAATGCCTTGCAATACTGGCAATTTGGGCATTTGGGGAAATGAGCCATTATATCAGGTTTGGAGATGCAAAAAAAGTATTGGGGCAGTCATTTGTTTTCATCATCCAAAAATACAATAATGGGTAGCTGTGGGTTTTCCGGGCTGTATGAGCATATTCCAGCAGCATTCTCTCCTGACATTTCGCCTGCATCTGTGGCTCATGGCATCTTCAAAGGTTCTGATGGCAGTGAAACAAGTGGAGTGTATTTATACCTGTAGAATAATGTCCAGGGTGGGAGAAAGAACCCTTGTCTGTTGAAGAAAGTGTGAATGTTTCAATTAGTGAACTTGAACTTGTCAATCTGCACAGAGGTAGCCTGGCCTCTGTTGCCTGGAGGCATCCCCTGTTGGGAGGTCTTAACTGGCCCTTGATTCTTTGCTGTCCGGTGTTCTCCCATTTCTGAATTTCTTATTTACTGTCTTCATTCAGGTGAATTTTAATACTGGTAACCCAGTTTTGTTCATTTTCATGGACAGGGCTGCGGTACAGCTAGTTAATAAATCACTACTGAACGAGAGGTCATAAGTTCGAAGCCAGCCCGGATCGAAGAGAGCTCCCAGCCATTAATCTAGCTTGCTGTCGACCTATGCAGTCCGAAATATAGTTACATCTGTCAAGTATTAAATTTAGGTACCGCTTTATTTGGGGAGGCTGATTTAATTAATTTACAATGCCATAAAACCTTCCAGCATCATGCAGAAGAATGAGGTAGTACTCCATCAAAGAACTCAATGTCACGATGGATGGTGGACTGGATGGCCCACAAAGTCTCTTCCAACTCTAGGAGCCTATGATTCTATGATATGGTTAGAATAATAGAACCATAGAGTTAGAAAAGAGACCCCCAAGAGTCATCTAGTCCACCCTCTTTCTGCCAGCCAATTTGGAGATTATATATAGACTGGAGGATGTGTTTTTTCAGGGTGACCCCTTTGCGCACTCCAGAAAAACAAGTTTTTTGTGGCCTCTTGCAACTAAGAAACAACAGCATCAGCATGTGGTTAAACCCAAACCCTTTCTTCTTCTCAAAAGCAGCGAAAAGCACGTAGACAAGAACAGGGTCGCGCATCCCTCAAAGACCAGACAGGCGCTGAAATAGATTTGCGGAAACTGCGGGCTCCTCTCAGCAAAGCCAAACGGGCCCATTTCCCAGGCTTTTGGTCTCAATCTTGCTGTGCAAAAGCGTGCATCAAATCACAGAAATGCTGATGCGATAAGAATGCACCAAAGGAGAAGAAGAAGATACAGGAATGAGGAAGATGCGCTTTTAGTTCCATCATATCACACCAGTCTGGTGTTTACATGGAGGGAAGTCATACAGTCCCTCTCTCTTCTGCTTTGCTCAGGCCTTATCAGTTCTGAGCAAAGCGGATCAAGAAGGATATGGAGAAGTTAGAAGTTTTCATATCAAGTTTGGTCCAGATCCATCATTGTTTTTAGTCCACAGTGCTCTCTGGAAGTAGATGAACTACAATTCCAAAACTCAAGGTCAATGCCCACCAAACCCTTTCAGTATTTTCTGTTGGTCATGGGAGTTCTGTGTGCAATGTTTGGTTCAATTCCATTGTTGGTGGAGTTCAGAATGATTGTAGGAGAACTATAAATCCCAACAACTACAACTCCCAAATGTGAAGGTCTATTTTCTCCAAACCCCACCAGTGTTCACATTTGGGCATATTGAGTATTTGTACCAAGTTTGGTCCAGATTCATCATTGTTTTTAGTCCACAGTGCTCTCTGGAAGTAGATGAACTACAATTCCAAAACTCAAGGTCAATGCCCACCAAACCCTTCCAGTATTTTCTATCGTTCATGGGAGTTCTGTGTGCCCAGTTTGGTTCAATTCCATCATTGGTGGAGTTCAGAATGCTCTTTTATTGTAGGTGAACTATAAATCCCAGCAACGACAACTCCCAAATGACAAGGTCTATCCCGTCCCCCCCATTCTACCGCTATTCACATTTGGACATATTGAGTTTTCATTTCAAGCTTGGTACAGATCCATCATTGTTTGAGTCCACAGTGCTCTCTGGACGTAGGTGAACTGCAATTCCAAAAGTCAAGGTCAATGCCCACCAAACCCTTCCAGTATTTTCTATCGTTCATGGGAGTTCTGTGTGCCCAGTTTGGTTCAATTCCATCGTTGGTAGAGTTCAGAATGCTCTCTGATTGTGGGTGATTGTGGGTCGATTTCTCCCAAACTCCACCAGTGTTCACATTTGGGCATATTAAGTATTTGTGCCAAGTTTGGACCAGATCCATCCTTGTTTGAGTCCACAGTGCTCTCTGGATGGAGGTGAACTACAACTCCCAAACTGAATGTCAATGCCCACCAAACCCTTCCAGTATTTTCAGTTCGTCATGGGAGTTCTGTGTGCCAAGTTTGGTTCAATTCCATCGTTGGTGGAGTTCAGAATGCTCTCTGATTGTTGGTGAACTATAAATTCCAGCAACTACAATTCCCAAATGGCAAAATCAGTCCGTTCCCCAACCCCGCCAGTAAGAATGGCAAAGCAGCTGGCCTGGATGATCTACGGATGGAACAAATCAAGAACTTTGGTCCAAAAGCAAGGCGCTGGCTACTGGAGCTGATGAACCACTGCACTGCATCCTGTCAGATCCCCAAAATCTGGAGGAAAGCAAGAGTCATCGCCATCTTGAAGCCAGGCAAAGACCGCAATGACCCAAAAAGCTACAGACCAATCTCCCTGTTGTGCCACCTCTACAAAGTTCTGGAGAGACTTATTTTGCATAGAATTACAGAAAAAATAGACCCCTGTCTGATCCCACAGCAAGCTGGCTTCAGGAAAGGCAAAAGCTGCACATCGCAAGTGCTGAACCTGACTCAGCACATAGAAGATGGCTTTGAAAGGCAGCAGATCACAGGAGCTGTCTTCATAGACCTGTCAGCAGCCTATGAGACTGTGAACCTCCACCGCCTCCTCCTGAGAAAAATGTATAACATCACAAAGGACGACCACCTCACCCGCCTCATAGGAAACCTGCTACAAAACAGGAGCTTCTTTGTTGAGTTCCAGGGCCAGAGAAGCAGATGGTGGAAACAGAAGAACGGCCTGCCTCTGGGGAGCGTGCTTGCTCCATCCATGTTCAACATTTACACAAATGACCAGCCACTGCCAGAAGGGACAGAGAGTTTCATCTATGCTGATGATCGTGCCATCACCACTCAAGCAGGGAGCTTGGAGATGGTTGAACAGAAGCTCTCTGAAGCTCTAGGTGCTTTTACTGCCTCTTACAGGGAAAAACCAGCTGATCCCTAATCCATCTAAAACACAGACATGTGCCTTTCATCTCAAGAACAGACAAGCATCCCGAGCTCTGAGGATGACCTGGGAAGGAATCCCACTGGAGCATTGCAACACACCCAAATACCTGGGAGTTACTCTGGACCGTGCTCTGACCTACAAGAAGCACTGCCTGAACATCAAGCAAAAAGTGGGTGCTAGAAACAACATCATACGAAAGCGGACTGGCACAACCTGGGGATCACAACCAGACACAGTGAAGACATCTGCCCTTGTGCTATGCTACTCTGCTGCTGCGTATGCATGCCCAGTGTGGAACACATCTCACCACGCTAAAACAGTGGATGTGGCTCTTAATGAGACATGCCGCATTATCACGGGGTGTCTGTGCCCTACTCCACTGGAGAAATTACACTGCTTAGCCGGTATTGCACCACCTGACATCCGCCGGGAAGTAGCAGCCAATAGTGAAAGGACCAAGGCAGAGACATCTCCAGCCCATCCTCTGTTTGGGTATCAGCCAGCACGTCAACAACTTAAATCTAGAAGATCTACAGAGACACTCGCTGGAACACCTCAGCAACTGAGAGTCCAAAAGTGGCAGGCTCAAACCCAGAACCTCAATCCATGGGTGATACCAGATGAGAGACTCCCCCCTGGGCACACAGAAGACTGGGCGACTTGGAAGGTGCTGAACACACTGCGCTCTGGCACCACGAGATGCAGAGCCAACCTCAAGAAATGGGGCCACAAAGTGGAATCCACGACATGCGAGTGTGGAGAGGAGTAAACCACAGACCACCTGCTGCAATGCAACCTGAGCCCTGCCACATGCACAATGGAGGACCTCCTTGCGGCAACACCACTTGGATACTTTGACCAGTATCCAAGTGGCCTTACTTACTTACTTACTTAGGCGATCCCTCGTTGGACGAGTAAGATGGTCTTCCATCATGGGTTTCCTTGTGGGTCCGTATGTGGCTGTGGAGCCCTATTCTTGCTCTGCATCTTCTTCCGCAGTGAGGGCATTGGTTTCCAGGTGGGAAGCGGTCCCGGTTGGGGTTGGCTTGACGCGCCTTCCTCCTGGCACGCTTCACTCTTTCACCCTCCACTCGTGCCTCCTCGAATTCTGCAGCACTGCTGGTCACAGCTGACCTCCAGCCGGCGCGCTCAAGGGCCAGGGCTTCCCAGTTCTCAGTGTCTATGCCAGAGTTTTTAAGGTTGGCTTTGAGAGGCCAGATACTGGTCAAAGGACATTTAATCAACTACCAAGCTTGCAAACTTTGTGTTTTGTTTGTTTGTTTGTTTTGTTCTCTTAGTAATGTAATACAATTGACTCACTGCTCTGACACGACAAATAAATAAAATGCCCTTGAAGATGCCACTAGCCACAGATGAAACATCAGGAGAGAATGCTGCTGCAACATGGCCATTCAGCCCCCAAAACTCACAGCAACCCAGTGTGTAATAATACTTATATTGCTGAAAGATTAATACATATATGCAAATTTAAATGCTTTTGAATGCCACTACTGGCCTAAGCAATGAAAGCCTTGTTCTTGCCGCTCTGTGCAAAAGGTGCTCTTCTTGGCAAAGCAATGTTGGTGCCCATAACTTTGACCACAGACTCTACGATTCAGTCACAAGGCTCTTTTCCCACGGCGAGTGTTCATCTCTTTCTTTCCCCAGGTTTTCCACCCGATGTGCAAAAATTCCCTTCGACATGCATGCCTACACTGTGCAATTGGGGCAAACCCTGGCCGTCATGTGCGATGACAGAGACCGAAAGCTGAACGTGGGCAGCCAATGATTCAGTAATGTCACTTCCCTCGCGGTCCCGTCTTCCACTGATGTAACGCTCTCAAAAAGGAAGGTTTGTGAAAGAGAAACCATATCACGCTCCAGATGGGGCAAAGCAGGGCTTTCCCCATTAAAAATAGTACAAAGCGGAGTAATGCCCATGCAAAGAGGTTAAAGTCGGCATAAGAATGTACATAAAGGACTCAATTCAACTGGGCAGGAAATAAACAATGGAGGACAGAGAGTGCATCTACACTGAGGAATCAATGCCATATATTATAATGTTATTGTTGCTGTACCTTATTATTATTATTATTATTATTATTATTATTATTATTATTAAGGTAAAGGTAGTCCCCTGACATTAAGTCCAGTCATGTCTGACTCTGGGGTGTGGTGCTCATCTCCATTTCTAAGCCGAAGAGCCAGCGTTGTCCATAGACACCTCCAAGGTCATGTGGCCAGCATGACCGCATGGAGCGCCGTTACCTTCCCGCCGGAGCGGTACCTATTGATCTACTCACATTTGCATGCTTTCGAACTGCTAGGTTGGCAGAAGCTAGGGCTGACAGCGGAAGCTCACGCCGCTCCCCGGAATCGAACCTGCGACCTTTCGATCAACTAGCTCAGCAGCTCAGTGCTTTAACCCACTGCGCCACCGGGGGCTCCCCTAGTTGTTGTACCAACTGTATATTTACAAGCTCGGAACTGGGAACCACTGGAACTGTGAGACTTAAAAATGATTCTTTAATAGGTTTCCGCTGCCACCATATTATTAAAAAACAGGCTGAGGTACTATTGAGAGGTTGTTCAGTAACACACTCTGCGTTACTCTAGTTTTGGTCAACAAGCTCAGCAACCCACTGCGCTACCGGGCCCCCCTATTATTATTATTACATGATATAATAATGATAATAATGTATTACATAATTATTTTATTTATTTATTTATTTACATTATTTATATCCCGCCCATATCAGCCCGGAGGCGACTCAGGGCGGTCTATTAATATTATTAATATTGCCGTGAAATAAATAATAATAAGTATATTATTATACGGTGGGGTAGTAATAATAATGATATATTACATAATTATATTATTTTTATTATGATTGCTGTGCCATTAGGAATAATAATAATAATAATAATAATAATAATAAATGGCAGGGTAATAATAACAATAACAATAAGGTATTACATAATTATATTGTTACTATTTCTGTGTCATAAATAATAAGTATAAGTATATTATTATATGGCAGGGTAGTAATAATCATGTATTACATAATTATATTATTTTTATTATGATTGCTGTACCATTAGGAATAATAATAATAATAATAAACAACAGAGTAATAATAATAATAACAATATGCATTACATAATTATATTGTTACTATTGCTGTGCCATAAATAATAATATTATTATACGGTGGGGTAGTAAAAATAATGATGTAGTACATAATTATATTATTTTTATTATGATTGCTGTGCCATTAGGAATAATAATAATAATAAATGGCAGAGTAATAATAACAATAATAATAATAATAATGTATTACATAATTATATTGTTACTATTGCTGTGTCATAAATATTAAGTATAAGTATATTATTATATGGCAGGGAAATAATAATAATGTATTACATAATTATATTATTATTATTATTGCTGTGCCATAAACAACAACAATAACA
The DNA here is from genome assembly GCF_037176765.1 of Anolis sagrei. Taxonomy (NCBI): domain Eukaryota; kingdom Metazoa; phylum Chordata; class Lepidosauria; order Squamata; family Anolidae; genus Anolis; species Anolis sagrei. Next base: position 5,281,712 of record NC_090028.1, on the reverse strand, counting down.
ATAACAACAATACTAATAATAAATGGCAGGGTAATAATAATAATAACAATAATAATGTATCACATAATTATATTATTATTGCCGTGCCAATAATAATAATAATAATAATAATAATAATAATAATAAATGACAGAGTAATAATAATAATAACAATAATGTATTACATAATTATATTGTTACTATTGCTGTGCCATAAATAATAATAATAATAATAGGTATATTATTATATGGCAAGGAAATAATAATAATAATAATAATGTATTACATAATTATATTATTTTTATTATTATTGCTGTTCCATAAACAACAACAAAAATAAATAAATAAAACAACAACAACAACAACAACAACAACAACAATAAATGGCAGGGCAATAACAACAACAACAATGTATTACATATATTATTATTGCCGTGCCATAAATAATAATAACAATAAATTATATGTATTATTATTACTAGATATACACACACACACACAAACTTTTTTCTGTCTCAACAGAGACTCAGGCCTCATATAATCCAGATTCCCATACCAGATAATCCACATTATCCACTTTGAATTGGATTATGTAAATCTACACTGTCATACAATCCAGTTCAGTGCAGATAATCTGGAGTATATTTGGCAGTGTAGAAGGGGCCCACATTATATGGTCAGTGTAGACTCATGTAATGCTCTCCACTGCAGTTAAACAGCATTATAAGGTATTAATGCAGTTACACTGACCATACAAAGCCATAGGGTGCATTTATCATCATCATCATCATCATCATCATCTTCAGCCTCAACATTAGCATCAGCAACTTGACTATGTAATGCAGTTACACTGACCACATAAAGCCATAGGGTGCATCTATCATCATCATCATCATCATCATCATCATCATCATCTACGCTGTAGAATGAAGTTTGCCACCACTTTAACTGACCATATAATGCAGTTACACTGACCAGTGGCACAATTGGTTAAGACTGAAAGGTCAGAGGTTCGAATCCAGGGAAAGCACAGAAGAGCTTCCTCTGTCAGCTCCAGCTCCCCATGCGGGGACATGAAAGAAGCCTCCCACAAGGATGATAAAACATCAAAATATCCAGGCATCCCCTGGGCAACGTCCTTGCAGACGGCCAATTCCCTCAAAGCAGAAGCGACTTGCAGTTTCTTAAGTCACTCCTGACACGACAAAAATAAAAACTGACCATACAAAGCTATAGGGTGCATTTATCATCATCATTATCATCTACACTGTAGAATAAATGCAGTTTAATACCATTTGAAAATGCCATGATTCACTGTTATGGAATTCTGAAATTAGTAGTTTGGTGAGGTACCAGGATCAGAGACCTTGTAAAACTATAACTCCCAGGATTCCATTGCATTGAGTCGTGGTGTACAGGAGTTGATTATAAATTGTATGATTTTAACTGTATTTGTGTTTAGATTGGCTGTAGTAAGGCTGGAGCGGCCTAAGTCAGAGGAGTCCTCCATGTGCGTTGCCATGGAGACCGATGCAGGAGAGAGGGAAGTGGGAGGAGCTTAGAGGGGAGAGTTTGAAAAAAACGACAGTTAAAAATCGGTTAGGGTTTAGGTTCAGAGGAGTTAGGTTCAGAGGAGTGAGGAGTTAGGAGTTGGGAGAGAAGGAAAGGAAAGGTGGCGGAGTGACTTGTGAAGCAAAGCTTTGAGGCTTTGAAAAGCTGGGTTTGGCTATTGGAAGTTCCTCAGGCTAGTGCAGCCGAATGGTGAAACCGAGCTGGTATTCTTTTAGTCTAAGGAGAGGCTAAAGAATAGTTTACTTAGTATTTGATCTAGGGAGGATCAAACAAGGGAAACATCCCTGTATTGAAACTTTGTCTGAAACAAGTGCTCTACATCAGAAAGATACTGTGTTACTTGAAAGAATGAACTGTTAAAGTTACAAGTATTATTCCAAGTGCAACAAGGAAAAGTTACGTCTTGCAACCACACGCTGTGTACTTAATAACATTGTTAACTTTTATTTAAAGATTGCCTCAGCTCCGTCTATTCTGTGTCCAAAGTGCCATTTCTCACAATATTACAACTTACCTCACGTGGTGGCAGAAACGCAGGGAAAAGTAACCAAATAAATCTACATTCTTCTCTCCAGTCACGCTACAGTATATACAGTGTAATTACTACTAAGTTATTACTTTCTTAATAAAGGAGGAGGTGCAATTGAACAGCCTCTCTTCCAACTTGATAGTAAATTTCGTTCCTAATCGGCAACCTCCATTGCAAATCGGTCAGTTCTTTTAAAATTGGGAACTGGGGTAAAATCTTCTGAATACTGGTTCCTATCAAATTGGTGGCAACAATCAATCATCCCTCCGCTCCCTTGCTTCTTTTCACGTGGCAATTAAAATAGTGTCAAACTGCATGAAATCCACAGTGTAGATGCATTTCAAGAGCTAGAGCACACTTCCTTTGCATGAACTTCAGGTGCCGTTCTGAGTAAATAGAGCAAAAACCCCAAAAAGGAGAAGTGAGTTGGTTTATCAACCTCTGGAGCAGCTCTAACCTTGGGTTTTATGAAGATCCAAGCATGTTTCTTTCCCTCTTCCCTCTTTGGAGCATCCAAAACCTTCATCCACTGAACGCAACACCTATCTGAGCTCTCGCTGACTGTAAAAACTTGGTCTTAATCCGCCCGAGCAAGTTGGTTCTTCCAAATAAGGGCCAAAACATGAAAGGAGAACATACCAACTTGAAAACAGAACATACCGTTTTCCATGGAAAATATAAATCTGGAGAGCAAGGTGAAAAAAAGGGAGGCTGAAAAGGAAGACGTTGGAGCTCAGCACACGGAAGCGCTTGCTCATCGCCTTATCACTCTGTGTTTATTAGAAATGGCTAGAACTAAACTGAGATTAGGGCATGCCCACGTATGCAGAGGTCTCTCGCATGGGAAACTATGTTGCGCCACAAAGATTTCACCCAAGGAAGGATACAGTACGCTGTTGGAAAGATATCATCTGTGACATCTTTGCATGCATGGTGCCGAACTAGTCTTTTGGAGCGAAGGGTTTAGCAGCAAAAGACTGGCTAATGCATTCACTTATTTATATGTTTCTGATTTATTTCAAACTTCAGAAGAGGATAGGTAGGTAAAGGTTCTCCCCTGGCATTAAGTCCAGTCGTGTCCGACTCTGTGGATTGGTGCTCATCTCCATTTCTAAGCCGAAGAGCCAGCGTTGTCCACAGACACCTCCAAAGTCATGTGGCCAGCATTACTTCATGAAGTGCTGTTACTTTCCCTCCGGAGCGGTACCTATTGGCGTACTCACATTTGCATGTTTTCGAACTGCTAGGTTGGCAGAAGCTGGGGCTAACAGCAGGAGCGCACGCCACTCCCCAGATTCAAACCTGTGACCTTTCGATCAGCAAGTTCAGCAGCTCAGTGCTTTAACCCACTGCACCAGAACCAGGGGCTCCTTATTTTTATTATTTTATTTGATTATTATTAATATTATTATTATTATTATTATTATTATTATTATTATTTATTTGCTTCATTTTTATACCGCATTTTTCAGCCCTTGACAGGCGACTCAATGCGGTTTACAGTGCAATTAAAACACAGCAATACAACAACAGGATCGACGACGTCGATCCACAACAATTAACAATCAGACAGGACAAATCAACAAACAACATATATAACGCCTCAGTTGAAATCAGATCCGTTCTCATAGTCGTTGTGCCGTTCCTATGTTATTATAATTATAATTATAATTATAATAATAATAATTATTATTATTATTATTGTGGCTCTTAATGAGACATGCCGCATTATCACGGGGTGTCTGCGCCCCACACCACTGGAGAAATTACACTGCTTAGCCGGTATTGCACCACCTGACATCCGCTGGGAAGTAGCAGCCAATAGTGAAAGGACCAAGGCAGAGACATCTCCGGCCCATCCTCTGTTTGGGTATCAGCCAGCACGTCAACGACTTAAATCTAGAAATAGTTTTCTAAGACCTACAGAGACACTTGTTGGAACACCTCAGCAAGCGAGAGTCCAAAAGTGGCAGGCTCAAACCCAGAACCTCAACCAATGGCTGATACCAAATGAGAGACTCCCCCCTGGGCACACAGAGGACTGGGTGACTTGGAAGGCGCTGAACTGACTGTGCTCTGGCACCACGAGATGCAGAACCAACCTCAAGAAATGGGGCCACCAAGTGGAATCCACGACATGCGAGTGTGGAGAAGAACAAACCACTGACCACCTGCCGCAATGCAACCTGAGCCCTGCCACATGCACAATGGAGGACCTTCTTGCAGCAACACCAGAGGCACTCCAAGTGGCCAGATACTGGTCAAAGGACATTTAATCAACTACCAAGCTTGCAAACTTTGTGTTTTGTTTGTTTGTTTGTTAAAAATGCAATACAACTGTTTGGTTTGCTCCTGACACGATAAATAAATATTCACATTCGCATGTTTTCGAACTGCTACGTTGGCAGAAGCTGAGGCTAACAGCGGGAGCTCACCCCACTTCCCGGATTCAAACCGCCAACCTTTTGGTCAGCAAGTTCTGCAGCTCAGCGGTTTAACCAACTGCGCCACCAGTGGGCCGACTGCCTAGAAAAGGCATTATCTCGGTTCTCGGTTGGTGATGTTGCAATCTGATAGTTCCCTGTTTCTCGAAATAGTCTTTATTCTGCTAAAAGAAAACTGGAAGGCAACTTTCCACAAAGGCATATATGTGTCCAGAGCAGCCTTATCTTGCCTTGGGCAGGTTTTCCTCCCCCAAAAGGCCAGCCAGGAGGCCACAGGAGGACTTTCGACAGCCCCATATCCTGGCTCGCTGGCTTTTCCTCCTTCTCCGTGGCAGAACAAACAGCCTTATCTCCCTCCACCGGTTCCAAAAAGTCCTTGGGTGGTATATATTTAGACCTGGCGCCTGTCTCTCGCACGGTTGGAGGACAATGCTTCTTCTTCTCCAAACAATAGGACATAAAAATTCCCCTGCTTAGTCATAGAAGGAGGGAGAGTGCATGCATGCAGCACAACCCTCATGGGGTTTAGATCAATGGGAGGCTGTGTTCATATGCGTCAATGACGGGTTTCCTTACTTATGTGCCAGCCATCCAACTGCAAACCAATGACAGTTGAGGGGGCAACTAATTCTGCTCGAAGGGTACATCTCCACAGTGGAATCAATGCGGTTTGAAATAAATCTAACTCCCATGGCTCAGTGCTATGGGAATCACGAGAGATGTAGTTTTGCATGGTCTTTCATCTTTTCTGCTTTAATAAACAAGTCCCAAATTTGTTGTTTAGGGACTGTGGCACAGCTGGCTGGGAGTCAGCTGTGTTAAGATCACTACTGACCGAAAAGTCGTGAGTTCGAAGCCAGCCCGGGTTGGAGTGAGCTTCCGACCAAAATTGTGTAGCTTGTTGTCGACATTTCCAACCCGAAAGACAGTTGCATCTGTCAAGTAGGAAATTTAGGTACCACTTAAGTGGGAAAGCTAATTTAACTCATTTACGAGGCCATAAAAATTTCCAGGAAGTATACAAAGAATGAGGAAGTACTTCATCAGTGTCACAAACAGACGGTGAATTGACAGCTCCCCTGGTGGCCAGAAGCCGGAATGTTAAATAGCCTCTGAGTGTTTGTCTATATATGTTGTGTGTCTATGGCATTGAATGGGTTGTTGTAGGTTTTTCTGGGCTATATGGCCGTGTTCTAGAGGCATTCTCTCCTGACGTTTCGCCTGCATCTATGGCAAGCATCCTCAGAGGTAGTGAGGTCTGTTGGAAGTAGGAAAATGGGTTTATATATCTGTGGAATGACCAGGGTGGGACAAAGGACATTTGTCTGCTGGAGCTAGGTGTGAATGTTTCAACTGACCACATTGATTAGCATTTAATGGCTTGGAAGTGCCTGGGGGGAATCTTTTGTTGAGAGTGATTTGATGTGCCTGATTTTTTACTCTCTGTTGTATATGGCATTGAATGTTTGCCATGTATATGTACATTGTAATCCATCCTGAGTCCTCCGTGGGGTGGGAAGGGCAGAATATAAATATTGTAAATAAATAAATAAAAGTCTATAGCTAGGTTCTTGTGGGGTTTTTCGGGCTATAGAGCCATGTTCTAGAGGCATTTCTCCTGACGTTTCGCCTGCATCTATGGCAAGCATCCTCAGAGGTTGTGAGGTCTGTTGGAAGTAGGAAAAATGGGTTTATATATCTGTGGAATGGCTGGAGTGGGGCAAGGAGCTCTTCCCTGCTGCAGTTAGGTGTGAATGTTTAGCTGATCACCTTCATTAGCATTTGAAGGCCTGCCTGAGCCTGGGAAAATCTGTTGCTGGGAGGTGTTAATCCAGGCACCTCCCAAAACCAGGCACAGATTAACACCTCCCAGCAACAGATTTTCCCAGGCTCAGGCAGGCCTTCAAATGCTAATGAAGGTGAACATGGCTCTATAGCCCGAAAAAACCCACAAGAACCTAGTGATTCCAGACATGAAAGCCTTCGACAATACAAAAGTCTATAGCATTCAGCCATGGCAGTTCAAACTGGGGGGGGGGGGGGGGGGGGGGTCAAACTGAATTACTTCAACAGTGTAGATCAGTGGTTCCCAACCTTTTGTCGATCAGGGACCACTTTGACTGTCGCACCTCAGGGTAGATTCACCTTGCTTAGAACACCACACACACCAGGGCTGTAGGTTTTGTAGTTTATTAAAGAAAAAGCAAAGTCTTAAACACAAAAGCAAAGTTGCAAGAGTTCAAGTGTCAAACAGGGTCTTAAATGCAAAGGCAGAGTTTCCAAAGTCCAAAGGCAAATGACATGAAGCACAATCCATAAGCATTGATCAAACAAGATTCCATGGCAGCATGACAGAGTCCCAAGAAGCCAAATCCACATCAAAGTCCCAAGAAGCCAAAAGCATTGTCCAAAAACCCAAGCAATCCCAGGAAGTTATCAGGGTGTTCGCTGAAGTTGCACTGACAAAAGGTTGTGTAGTGAAATTGCTACTCTATGTTAATTTTTTTGGTCTACAGCGCTATGTTTACATATGGCAGATAGGGAAGAACAGGCACAGACAGGGTAGCAACAGCAGAGATAGGATTCATTTGCATATGGAAGCCGATTGGTCATATGCATATTAGCGTAGGCCCAGTATTTGAAAAGATTGCTAGGCCAAAATGACAGTTGGAGAGAGAGAAGAGCTGATCATTCCAAAGGGGCGGAGCCAAAGTTTAAAAATAGGCAGTTAGAGAGTCAAAAGAGTGAGTTAGGAATTGCTGTTTGTGAGACGAGTTAGGGATTCCTGTTTGTGAGAGACAGTTAAGAACTTCTGTGAGAGAAAAGAGTTAGAAACTCCTGTTAGAAATAAGCAGTTTTGAAGATGTGTTAAAGACTACTGATATAGAGAAACAGTTAGTTAAATAGAACATAAGTTTTAGGAACATAAAGAAAGCCAGTGGTGCTTTAGTCAGAATATAATTTCAGTCTAGAGTGTGTAAAGCAAGTAACATGTTTGTGAATGTGAAACATTGAAAGTCTATTTCAGAAAAGTAAACCAAGTATATTATACTGACTGTAAGCCTCAAGATTGCAACAAAACTCAAATGCAACCACAAGCGTTGGAGCCAGAAGTTTTAAATAAAGTGTGTTACTTTGTTATACAGAAGTGTGTCTCAGTGCCTGTACTAAGGTTAAACACTGTACACAGAAAGTCCCAGCTAATATAGAAGAAACTGAATCATTCTAAGAGCGAAGAGGTTTTTCTTAAATAAAAGAAATAGTCTCTCCCTTCCTTGCTACAGGTTGCCTTCAATCAGCTCACTAAATATACTTTCCCAGCATGAAAGCATTCCTCTGACCTCTAACCTCTCTCTTGTTTGCAAGCCTTGTACTACGGTGAACCCTGAGTTGCAAGCAATTCTCCCTATCTAACTGTGGAGAGCCTTCAAGGTCAAATAACTCATTATCTTGGAGCTGGGAATCAACAGAATCAACAGAGAGCTGCCAGGCTGACTCGCTTCCTCCGCCTGCACCTGTAAACCATATTTAATCATCTAGAGCTGATGTGGATATTTAATCATCTAGAGCTTATGATGACATGATGGCAACAGTTTTGGACAGCAATGGCTCCCAAAGTGACCCATTTAAGGTGGAATCCGGTGTCAAACAGGGATGTGTTATTACCCCAACTTTATTCTCCATCTTCATCGCTTTGATACTTCACCTTGTTGACGGGAAGCTTCCCACCGGAGTGGAAATCAGACAGATAGCAAGCTATTCAACCTCAGCAGACTGAAAGCCAAAACCAAGGTTACAACAACATCTGTTCTAGAACTCTAGTATGCTGATGACAATGTTGTCTGTGCGCATTCAGAAGAAGAACTACAAGCCATTCTAAACACCTTTGCGGAAGCATACGAGAAACTCGGCCTGTCATTGAACATTGAAAAAACCAAGGTGCTGTTCCAGGAGTCACCAGCCATCCCCTCCCCTATGCCAGTGATACAGCTTAATGGTGTAGCATTAGAAAATGTTGTTCATTTCCGCTACCTTGGCAGCCACCACTCCACCAAAGTCAACATCGATACCGAAATACAACACCGCCTGAGCTCTGCGAGCGCAGCATATTTCCAAATGAAGCAGAGAGTGTTTGAGGACTGGGACATCCGTAGGGAGACCAAGGTGCTTGTTTATAGAGCTATTGTCCTCCCAACCCTGCTATACGCCTGTGAGACGTGGACTGTCTACAGACGTCACACGCAACTCCTGGACGATTCCATCAGCGCTGCCTCTGGAAAATCCTGCAAATATCTTGGGAAGACAAGCGGACAAATGTCAGTGTGCTGGAAGAAGCAAAGACCAACAGCATTGAAGCGATGGTCCTCCGCCATCAACTATGCTGGACCAGCCACATTGTCCGGATGCCCGACCACCGTCTCCCAAAGCAGTTGCTCTACTCCAAAATCAAGAATGGAAAATGGAATGTTGGTGGGCAGGAAAAGAAATTGAAAGATGGGCTCAAAGCCAACCTTAAAAACTCTGGCATAGACACTGAGAACTGGGAAGCCCTGGCCCTTGACCGCTTCAGCTGGAGGTTAGCTGTGACCATCAGTGCTGCAGAATTTGAAGAGGCACGAATGGAGGGCGAAAGGGAGAAGCGTGCCAAGAGGAAGGCGCATCAAGCCAATCCCGACTGAGAGCGCCTTCCACCTGGAAACCATTGCCCTCACTGCGGAAGAAGATGCAGAGCAAGAATAGGGCTCCACAGCCACATACGGACCCACAAGAACACTGGAAGACAATCATCCTCGGAAAACGAGGGATCGCCTAAGTAAGTAAGTAAGTAGTAATCTTTTGTGGGTACTCAGTCTCTCCCCTCCTGACATCCCCATTGCTTTGGAAAGATTCATGTTCTAAGTGCCGTTGAGTCATGTTTTTGATTCTTTGATTTTATGATTATGCGCTTAAGTGCTTTGGATTCATGTTTCCAGTGTTTTGGATTTTACTATAGAAGTTTCTGCCTTTATTTTTCATGATGGACTAATTCCTTGGGTTATTTTGTTCTGGCTTATCTTCCTACCTAATTGGATTTACTTATACCTTTAAAGTGCTTTTTACTTTTACTGCTTTTTAATTATCTTCAATGAACGGATTGCATTTCTACTCAACTGTGTGGTGTTTAAAGTCAGAGGGTTCTTCGTGGTCTGGAGTGCAACACCATCACTGTTTGAATCCACAGTGCTCTCTGGATGTAGGTCAGGGGTTCTCAACCTCCCAAGTACCACGACCCCTTAATAGATTTCCTCATGTGGTGGTGACCCCCAACCATAACATTATTTTCATTGCTACTTCACAACTGTAATTTTGCTACTGTTATGCAGGATGTATTTTCATTCACTGGACCACATTTGGCACAAAGACCCGATACGCCCAAATTCGAATACTGGTGGGATGGGGGGGGGGGTTGATTCCATCATTTGGGAATTATAGTTGCTGGGATTTATAGTTTACCTACAACCATAAAGCATTCTGAACTCGACCAATGATGGAATTGAACCTATCTTGGTGCAAAGAACTTCCATGGGCAAGAAAAAATACTGGAATGGTGTGGTGGGCATTGGCCTTGAGTTCGGGAGTTGTAGTTCACCTACATCCAGAGAGCACTGTGGACTCAAACAAGGATGGAACTGGACCAAACTTGGCACAAATACTCAATATGCCCAAACGTGAACACTGGTGGAGTTTGGGGAAAATAGACCTTGCCATTTGGGAGTTGTAGTTGCTGGGATTTGTAGTTCACCTGAACCTCACCAATGATAGAATTGGGACAAACGTTCCACAAAGAACCTCCATGACCAACAGAATAAATAAAAATACTGTGTTTTCTAATGGTCTTTGGCAACCCCTCTGAGACCCCCTCGTGACCCCCCCCAGGGGTCCCGACCCCCAGGTTGAGAAACACTGAGGTAGGTGAACTACAACTCTTTTGGAATACCCCTATTTCGTGGATTTTCACTTATCTCAAGGGGTCCTGGAACTTGTATTTTGAAACTATTTGTTTTGGGCGAAAAAGGGATCAAGGAGGCAGCTGGGCTGCAAGGTGTGGTGTAGATGGACATCTGGTTTCTTTGAATTCAAAGCTCTGATGCAACTTCCTTATGCGCATTCTGGGTACGAGCGATAGCCCACCGCACTTCCGGAAACAAGCTAAATGTGGACTCCGAAAGAAGCAGACCGTCTACGACAAGCCATTACAGCTGCGCAATCCATTTCCTTTCCTAGAATGCCGTCACAGAAAGACAGCAACAGGAGCCGGCCAAGTTGGAGGGCTTCCCCTCCAATGGTTGGCTTGCCGTGACTCAAGGAAGGGGAATGAGGGCATCTTGTCAGCCGGCGTCACAGGTGGAAAGTTCCTCCACAACAGCCTCAAATGACCCATCCATTTGCCACAACATGCCATAACAAGGAAGAGTTTTGGCAACTGGGTAGAGGCTGTCTCCGAATTACAAACATCCCTTATAAACAACTCATAGTTAAGAACACAGACAACAAGAAGCCACTCTAAACGACTTCCCCACTGGTGTAGAAATCACCAAGTTCTTTAACCTCCACATGCTGAAAGCTAAAAGTAAGGTCACAACAATTTCTGATATAGAACTGCAATATGCTGATGATATTGTAGTGTGTGCCCATTCAGAGGAAGGTCTGCAAGCCACTCTAAACACCTACCCCATAGGTGAAAGTAAGGTCACAATAACTTCTGATATAGAACTGTAATATGCTGATGATATTGTAGTCTGTGCTCATTCAGAGGAAGGCCTGCAAGCCACTCTAAACGCTTTCTCCACAGGTGTGGAATTCACCAAGTTCTTTAACCTCTGCAGGGTGAAAGCTAAAAGTAAGATCACAATAACTTCTGATATAGAACTGCAATATGCTGGCGATATTGTCGTCTATGCTCATTCAGAGGAAGGCCCGCAAGCCACTCTAGATGCCTTCCCCACTGGTGTGAAAATCTCCAAGTTCTTTAATCTCCGCAGGCTGAAAGCTAAAAGTAAGGCCACAACAACTTCTGATATAGAACTGTAATACGCTGATGATACTGTAGGATGTGCTCATTCAGAGGAAGGCCTGCAAGCCACTCTAAACACCTTCCCCACCCATGTGGAAGTCACCAAGCTCTTTAACCTCCACAGGGTGAAACCAAAAGTAAGGTCACAACAATTTCTGATATAGAACTGCAATATGCTGGTGATATTATAGTCTGTGCTAATTCAGAGGAAGGCCTGCAAGCCACTCTAAAAACCCTTTCCCATAGATGAAAGTAAGGTCACAATAACTTCTGATATAGAACTGCAATACGCTGATGATATTGTAGTCTGTGCTCATTCAGAGGAAGGCCTGAAAGCCAAAAGTATGGCCACAATAACTTTTGATAAGAAGTGCAATACGCTGATGATACAAATATTGTAGTCTGTGGAACCACGGTGGTGCAATGGGTTAAACCCTTGTGCCAGCAGGACTGCTGACTGAAAGGTCTGTGGCTCGAATCCGGGGAGCAGGGTGAGCTCCAATCTGTCAGCTCCAGCTTCCCATGCAGACATGAGAGAAGCCTTCCATAGGATGGTAAAACATTTGGGCGTCCCCTGGGCAACGTCCATGCAGACAGTCAATTCTCTCACACCAGAAGCAACTTGCAGTTTCTGAAGTCGCTCTTTTTTGCCCTTCCATCTGCGCCAAGCTTGAAGGCACCTATAGATGGATCTACACTACCATATAATGCAGTTCAAAGCACATAATAGCAGTGTAAATCCAGCCTTAATCTTCTCCCTAGTTATGTAATATTGCTCCGTGCAGAATGAATGGATACATAAAGCGCAAGACACAAAAACAAAGCATTAATAAGGGGAAAAAGTACAGCAATGTGATAAAAACAAAGACATTCGATTCCGCATACTTTCAGCTTGGTGATTTCCACACTGGTGAGAGAGGCATTTACAGTGGCTTACAGGCCTTCGTCTGAATTAGCATAGATTACAGTATCATCAGTGTATTGCAATTCTATATTTAAAAAATTCATTTTCGGTTTGGCCACAATAGCCATGGGATTGTTTGGATTCGGCAAGAATTATCCAACTCGTACCTTACCCAAAGGACAACTATACCTCTCTCGATTCTCTTCAGGGTGAAAATCCTGCTTCCGAAGGACTTCCAACTTTCTACCATGCACTCCGATGAACACTCTGCTTTCGTTTGCTGCCTTGGCAGAAATAAATGAGGATTCCTTGCAGTGTCTGCAGGCGTTTTCTCAAGAAACACCTGTACCCAAATGAACAGCGAGGTGTGGCAACCACAACAACTGTTCTGCAGAGCAGGGAACACTTCCGGAACTCTCTGTGTCCAAAACGGCTGGTTTTGCAAGGCTATGGAGTGGTCAGACGTCCCTCCAAAACAACTGTTATGAGGGACAGCTGGAGAAAAGGCAACGGAGACTGTGTTCGCACTGAATAAGGAATGCAGTTTGGCACCACTTGAACTGCCATGGCTCAATGCTATGTAACCATACAGCATTTTACTTTTGTAAAATGCCATATAGGGTTGGTATCTCATCAAACTACAACTCCTACAACAGTTGACGTGGTGCCAAACTGCATTAGGTACAGGGTTGTTGTGCGAGTATTTTGAGGTGTGGGGCCATGTTGAATAATAATAATAAAACTTTATTTATACCCTGCCACCATCTCCCCAAGGGGACTCGGGGCAGCTTACATGAGGCCAAGCCCAACAATATAGCAATGCAAACAAACAACGTACAACGACAATAAAATATAAAAATAAAATGCAAGAAACAATATAAATAAGCACATCAAACAACGTAAAATCACAACAATTTAAACACAGAAAATAAATCACAATGGGCAGGGCCAGTAATTCCAGACAGCTAACAATCAACACCTCCCAAATAAGAGGGTACCTCCAGGCAACAAAGGCCAGGTTACCTTTTTGCAGATACCCTCACTGATTGACTGTGCAACTTCATGGCTGCTCAACGATATTCGAGCTTGCTAATTACAACATCCACACCTGCCTCAAGAGACAAGGGTTCTTTCTCCCACCCTGGACGTTATTCCACAGAGCATGCCTCCATGCAAAGGAAGCCAGGCTACCTCTTTGCAGATACCCTCACTGATTTACTGTGCAACTTCATGGCTGCTCAACAATATTCAAGCTTGCTAATTGCAACATCCACACCTGCCTCAACAGACAAGGGTTCTTTCACCCTGGATATTATTCCACAGAGGATGCCTCCAGGCAACAGAGGCCAGGCTACTTCTTTGCAGATACCCTCACTGATTGACTGTGCAACTTCATGGCTACTCAACAATATTCAAGCTTGCTAATTGCAACATCCATACCTGCCTCAAGGGACAAGGGTTCTTTCTCCCACTCTGGACATTATTCCACAGAGGATGCCTCCAGGCAACAGAGGCCAGGCTACCTCTTTGCAAATACCCCTACTGATTGACTGTGCAGTGTCATGGCTACTCAATGCTATTCAAGCTTGCTAACTGCAACATCCACACCTGCCTCAAGAGACAAGGGTTCTTTCTCCCATCCTGGACATTATTCCATATATATATATATATATATATATATATATATATACACACACACACACACACACACACACACCACTTGCCTCACTTCCAACAAACTTCTGAAGATGCCAGTCACAAATGTAGGTGAAACATCAGGAGAGAATGCTGCTGGAACATGGCCATACAACCCAAAAAGCTCACAGCAACTCAACTATTCTTGCCATGAAAGCCTTTGACAACTGCATTAGATACAACCTTTCTGTTGAAATTGTCCACATGCTTGTGGATTTCAATGGCTTCTCTGTGTAGTCTGACATGGTGGTTGTGAGAGCGGTCCAGCATTTCTGGGTTCTAGTTCCAACAGACCTCACAACCTCTGAGGATGCTTGCCATAGGTGCAGGCGAAACATCAGGAGAGAATGCCTCTAGAACATGACCATACAGCCTGAAAAAACCGACAACAACCCAGTGATTCCGGCCATGAAAGCCTTCGACAATACATTAAACCAGAATCAACTAATATTTCCTGAATTTAGCCAAAATATTCAATGGCTCAAGTTTGGTTCCGGGAAGGCTTCAGAGGGGGCCCTCCTTGGTTCATATTCGGTGGTTCGGCTGCCGAATTGCTGAAATTATCCAAATTCTGAATTGATCTTCAGAATTCTGCACATCCCTAGTCAAAACCGTACTCATTCTACAATGTCAATGCAAGCTATGTACACCAGTTGTGCCCGTACCTTGGGAAGTCTGATCTGGCCACAGTGGTCCACGCTCTTGTTACATCCCGAATAGACTACTGCAACGCATTCTACGTGGGGTTGCCCTTGAAGACTGTTTGGAAACTTCAACTGGTCCAGCGAGCAGCAGCCAGACTACTCACCGGAGTGACATAAAGGGAGCACACCACCCCTCTGCTGTGTCAGCTCCACTGGCTGCCGGTCCAGTTCCGAGCACAATTCAAGGTGCTGGTTTTGACCTACAAAATCCCTTACGGTTCCGGTCCAATGTATCTGTACGAACGTATCTCCCTCTACGCCCCACCCCGGAATTTGAGATCATCTGAGGGGGCCCTGCTCTCGACCCCACCTCTATCACAAGTGAGGCTGGTGGGGATGAGGAGCAGGGCCTTCTCAGTGGTGGCTATAACTCGCCCAGAAAGATTATGTTTTTCACTTTTATAATTATCCGGCTCAATGGAGAAGGTGAGAAGTCAAAGAAACTGAGTATGTTCTTTAGCCAAGCAACCTGCAATTCCTGCCCCAGTATCATTTCCGATGGCAAGGATATTTCTCTGCAAATCTGGATCCACCAGTCCCATTGTGGGAGAAGCAAAACCCTCCCTGGCTTCCCAACCGCCTTATGGTTGTTTACAGCCTCTCTGCTTTTCCAATTCATTTCCAAGTTGCTCAATGTACAATCTGGATTGCATCTAAACATGTAATATTTTACAGTTGGTCTTGGGTAAGAAACGCATAGCTTGCCCATACAAGTGTTGGAGAAAAAAAAGAAGAAATGTATATAGAAGAAATGGGAACAAATCGAATCAAATGGGTGATGAATGCATCCACGCTGTATGATTAATGTAGTTTGACACCCCTCTCCCTGCCATGGCTCAATACTATGGGATCCTGGGAGGTGTAGTTTTGCAAGGTTTTCTCTGCCAAATAGTGCACCTACGTGGTAGAATGAATGCAGTTTGACGTCACTTTCAATTGCCCTAGCCAAATGCTATGGAATCCTGGGAGTTATAGTTCCACAAAGGTCCTTAGACGTCAAGGAGTGCCGAAGCCTCACCAAACTATGACTCTTGGGTTTCCATAGCATTGATTCTATGGCAACCCAGGTGGTGTCGAACTGCATTGATTCTACAGTGTAGTAGATGCACCGAACACCAAATTCCTATTATCTCCGCTTCTAAGTAAAAGTAAAGGTTTCCCCTGACATTAAGTCTAACTGTGTCCAACTCTGGGGGGTGGTGCTCATCTCCATTTCTAAGCCAAAGAGCTGGCATTGTCCATAGACTCCTCCAAGGTCATGTGGCCAGCACGACTGTATGGTGCACTGTTACCTTCCCGCCAAAGTGGTACCCATTGATCTACTCACATTTGATGTATTTGAACTGCTAGGTTGGCAGAAGCTGGGGCTAACAACAGGAGCTCACCCCCATTCCCAGGATTCAAACTGCTAACCTTCCAATCAGCAAGTTCTGCAGCTTACCGGTTTAACCTACTGTGCCACCACAGTCCCCTTCTACACAACTATATAAATCCAAATTATCTGCTTTGATCATCTGGATTATATGGAGCCCCTGGTGGCGCACTGGGTTAAACCCTTGTGCCGACAGGTCGCAGGTTCGAATCCGGGGAGAGGCAGATGAGCTCCCTCTATCAGCTCCAGCTCCTCATGTGGGGACATGAGAGACGCCTCCCACAAGGATGATAAAAACATCAAATCATCCGGGTGTCCCCTGGGCAACGTCCTTGCAGACAGCCAATTCTCTCACACCAGAAGCGACTTGCAGTTTCTCAAGTCACTCCTGACACGATTAAAAAAAATCTGGATTATATGGCAGTGTAGGCTCAGATAATCCAGTTCAAAGCAGATAAATCACATTGTGTGCTTTGATCATCTGGATTATATGGCGGTGAGGAAGGGGCCTCAAAGGGACCAAAACCATTCCTAGTCCCGTCCATTTTTGCATTGAAAGTTGATAGTTTCCATTGAGTTTCTATGGCATTTTCTCCAAAGCGTTTCCAGACAGAAGCATTAGAAGTCAGAAGATACTATGCAATAATTACATTCTTTCCCACTTCCTTAATGGATTATTACTGACAAGGAGAGTGAGAAAAGCAACAGAAAGGAAAGCAAGGTGAAATATGAAAGATAAAAGGCATTACGGCACAACAAAAGGCGCACAAATATCACCACCTGGGCTTTGCACAAGCTGCTGGCTTTGAAGCATGTCTGCTTAGCGATGCATGCCATCAGCTTCTAAGAAAAATCACTTCCGAATGTTGAATTATATGGCCCTAGATTAGTGTTTCTCAACCTGGGGGTCGGGACCCCTGAGGGGGTCGTGAAGGGGTGTCAGAGGGGTTGCAAAAGAGCATCAGAAAACACAGTATTTTCTGATGGTCATGGGGATTCCATGTAGGAAGTTGAGCCAATTCTATCATTGGTGGAGTTCACAATGTTCTTTGATTGTAATGAACTATAAATCCCAGCAACTACAACTCCCAAAAGTCAAGGTCTGTTTTCCCCAGGCTCCACCAGTGTTCACATTTGCGCATATTGAGTATTTGTGCCAAGTTTGGTCCAGATCCACCATTGCGTGAGTCCACAGTGCTCGCTGAATATAGGTGAACTACAACTCCCAAACTCAAGGTCAATGCCCATCAAACCCTTCCAGTGTTTTCCATTGGTCATGGGAGCCAAGTTTGGTTCAAATCCATCGCTGGTGGAGTTCAGAATTCTCTTTGATTATAAGTGAACTATAAATCCCTAGTTCACCTATATCCAGAGAGCACTGTGGACTCATGCAATGGTGGATCTGGACCAAACTTGGCACAAATACACAATATGCCTAAATGTGAACACTGGTGGAGTTTGGGGAGAATAGACTTTGACATTTGGGAGTTGTAGTTGCTGGGATTTATAGTTCATTACAATTATAGTTCATTCTACAACTCCCAAATTACAAAATCAGTCCTCCCCCAACCCCACTACCATTCACATTTGGGTGTATTTGGGTATTTGCGCCCAGTTTGGTCCAGTGAAAGAAAATGCATCCTGCAGATCAGATATTTACATTATGATTTATAACAGTTGCAAAATGACTGTTATGAAGTAGCAACAAAAACAATGTTATGGTTGGGGGTCACCACAACATGGGGGACTGTATTAAGGGGTCACGGCATTAGGAACATTGAGAACCACTGCCCTAGATCTTATTACTTACCACATTGAGCTGGATTATATGGCAGTGTGGACTCAGAGAACACAGTTCAAAGCAGATATTGTGGGTTATCTTCCTAGATATTCTAGATCATATGTTGTTCTGTCACACGCTGGGCCTGTAAAGAATTTCCTTTAGAACAGGACGTGCAACCTTTGCCCAGCGGGAAGCCAGGGGGCCCAAGGAGAAGTTCTCAGAGGTTTCCACCACAAACAGTCTTTAGATGGCTTGAGAAGTATAACAAAGTCTTTTATTAATGAACAATCAAACAGAAACTTCTCTTGTCTTCAATAAAGCTAAACAAATGCTTCCAGGCTTTTATGCAACTGGTGGCTTCTTAATCTTGCCCATGAAGGACAGACAACTGTCTTCAATAACTTCTTCTTTCCTTTAAATGGAAATTCCCCTTTTTAACTTCTCCCAGGCTGACTGTAATCTAACCCTTACTGATGTGGGCTCTGCTACCGGGTTGAACTGCGTCTCGAAGCATCGAGTGGACCTACCAGTAAAGGCTTAGATGTTCTCCAGCTGGAGTTATTCGGTCTTTAGGGCTGTTTCCCTGGAAATCTTTGGAGACTCTTAAGACTGTTTTCCCCTTGAAAGTCTTGATGCTCTTAAGACTGTTTCCCCCGGAAAGTCTTACGGATTGAAGCTTTTGTACAGGGGAAGCTTGCACACACCCTGTTCATTCGCTTTCCTTGCTGAGACTAACTAAAAATGGCTCCCTTCCCTTCCCAATTGCCCTGAGCACGGGGTGGAACCAAAACTTAACAATGATGGACAGGTGACTTGCCCTACGACTGCAACCAAAGGAAGCTACCTATCTGCAGAGTCCCTGAAACCCAGGGCTGCAAGCAAACATTCAATACAAAGCAAATAAATTTGGAGCTCCTGGTACAGCTGTACCAGCACAGAGGTCCTCAACCTTCCTAGTGCCACAACTCTTTTAATACAGTTCCTCATGTTGTGGTGACCCACAACCATAACATTGTTTTCATTGCTACTTCATAACTGCAATTTTGCTACTGTTATGAATTGTAATGTAAATATCTGAAATGCATGATATATTTTCATTGTACTTCTCTTTCTCGCTGAGATGTGGCCACAGAGAGGCCACTCCACTAAGCCCTGTCCTTCCCCTTAGCCCCTCTTCTCCAGCCCCACCCCCCACCTTCTCCTTTCTTACCTCAATTTCCACTTCCACCTCCTTCTCCTTTCTCTTCCCTCTTGGCTCCAAAGCAAACTGCTCCTCCATCACTCCCATCTCTTCCTCTTAAAATGGTAGAGGGGGTGTAGGGGGTTGCACTGAGTGACCTTACTACTGTCGTACACCAGAACAGGAACACCTATGATCTTAAACACCACACCAGTTTGGTAAAATCAGCAAGCAGTTTATTGAAGAAAACAATAAAGTTTCCAAAACAAAGAATAGTCCATGAGCTTCAAGGCAAAATAAGATCCATTGGAACAACGATCCCTGAAACAAGGCACAAGAATCCATGAAACAAGGCAGCATGAAAAATCAGGAGCTTGGCAAAAAAATTGGCGCACGAAACTAAGAGCACTTGGTAAAATCAGCAAGCAGTTTATTGAAGAAATACGTAGGCAAAGCAGTAAAATTAGCAAAACAATAAAGTTTCCAAAACAAAGAATAGTCCATGAGCTTCAAGTCGAAATAAGATCCATTGGAACGACAATCCCTGAAACAAGGCACAAGAATCCATGAAACAAGGCAGCATGAAAAATCAGGAGTTTGGCAAAAAAAATTGGCACACGAAACTAAGAGCACTTGAAAGCAAGACCCCCATGAAATTCCAACGTTGACCCAACTGAGGCAACACTTTTCCATGAATAAGGTTTTCCCAGATCCCAAACCGAAAGAAAGCGTTTCTCTTGACCTTACTACCAGATAAAGTTTTTTTATCTTTCTTTTTCTGTAAACTAACTGATCTTCTTTGCCATCAACTTCTTCTTTGCCATCAACTTTGCTTCAAGGCAAAATAAGCTCCATTGGAACAACAAACTCTGAAACAATGCACAAGAATCCACGAAACAAGGCAGCATGAAAAATCAGGAGCTTAGCAAAAAATTGGCACACAAAACTAAGAGTACTTGAAAGCAAGACCACAATGAAATTCCAACATTGACCCAACTGAGGCAACACTTTTCCGTGAATTAATATAAGGCTTTTCCAGTTCCCAAAACCAAAAGAAAGCATTTCTCTTGACCTTACCACCAGATAATAATAATAATAATAATAATAATAATAATTATTATTATTATTTATTTGTACCCCGCTACCATCTCCCCAAGGGACTCGGTGCGGCTTACATGAGGCCACACCAACAATACATCAATAAACGAAGGCAATAACAAATAATCAATACAAAACAGTTAAAATAAAACTCAAAAACAAAAAAAATACTCAATAAGCAATAAACAGTAACAATAACAATAACATACAAGCATTTAAAAACCTATGGCCAGGCCAAATGTAATAATTAAAATTTACAATAATGCTGGGCATGAACTAAGTAGCGTCAACTAGGATAGGGTTTTCAAGAAAGATGAGGGCATGCAGACAATCCTAAATCAATATTAAAGTGCATTTGAGGACATATAGGTAAGAGTTTTCCTTATTCTGGGAGGGCACACTGGAACAACCACGTTTTCAGGCTCCTCCTAAAGATAAAGGTTTTTTATCTTTCTTTTCCTGTAAACGAACTGATCTTCTTATTATTAATTATTGTTATTAACTTTATTTATACACCGCAAAATCTCCCGAAGGACTCGATGCGGCTCACAAAGGCCAAGGTTGCCGCCAACAACAACATACAAATATAACAGTAAAACTCATAAGCAAATAATAAAACATCAAGTAAAACAATAAAACTCTAAAAACAATGTTGCTCTGAGAAAGACTGTGAAGGGCCACTCCCAGGAATGTGGCCTTGTGAATCTGCTCAGGCTTCTCGTCTGAGCTTCTTTGCACCTGAGCATTCTGTCTCTGTTTACAAAAGCCTTGCTTTCTAGCTGTGTTCTCATTAACTTCCGCACCTGACAAATCATCTTCAGAGAGTTGCTCTGAGAAAGACTGTGAAGGGCCTCCCCCAGGAATGTGCCCTTGTGAATCTGCTCAGGCTTCTCGTCTGAGCTTCTTTGCATCTGAGCACTCTGTCGCTGTTTACAAAAGCCTTGCTTTCTAGTTGCAGTCTCATTAACTTGACTCTCATTAACTTCTGCACCTGACAAACCATCTTCAGAGAGTTGCTCTGAGAAAGACTGTGAAGGGCCTCCTCTAGGAATGTGGCCTTGTGAATCTTTCTAAGACAGCTCGGGCTTCTCATCTGAGCTTAACTCAGGCTTAGGCAAACCCTCATCCCCATTGCCAACAGGACCAGGTCCACCATCAGGAACATCATCCCCATTCCCATCATGAACATCAGACACTGTTAACCTGTCAATCACAGGTTGACATACAACAACCACCTGCCTCCAAAGAAGAAGAGGCCTCTGGGAAATGAAGGGGGTGGAAAAAGGTTAGTGGTATCTCAGTTCCTAAGACCATTGGAAATATATGTTTTCAGATGGAGTTACGCAACCCCTGTGAAAGAGTTATTCAACCCCCAAAGGGGTCGCGACCCACTAGTTGAGAACCACTATTCTATGTTATATGGCTGTGTGGAAGGGCCATTAGTACCAAGTCAAGCAGACCCATGAAGCAAGCTTTGAATGATGATTCAACACACTGGTATTTTCTAGCCAGACTAATAATAAGACTTTATTATCTCACTTCCTCATCATTCTTTATCGTACTTTGATCTTAATCCCTTGTTTCACTCAAAACTTTCACTTCCTTTCAGCCAAAAGATTAAAAAAATACAGGACCACAATAAACACCACCGTATTTTGCATCCAGTCACCCTATGAAACATATGTTTTGGTTTTTTTCTCCGTCTATCCCAGTAACAACTGGTAGGTCTTTTCCCATATTTCTTAATTTTTATGTCAGCAATCGAAGTTGGAACTTGCTGCACACTTCCCATAGTAAACTTATAGAACATCAAGCCACACTGACCCCCCCCCCCCAAAACAAACAATTCTTTATGATATCTGGCCATTGTTCTGTCGAGTACACTTCCTAGACAGGATTTGAACCCTTACTTACTTACTTACTTAGGCGATCCCTCGTTGGATGAGTAAGATGGTCTTCCATTATGGGTTTCCTTGTGGGTCCGCATGTGGCTGTGGAGCCCTATTCTTGCTCTGCATCTTCTTCCGCAGTGAGGGCATTGGTTTCCAGGTGGAAGGCTGTCCCGGTCGGGATTGGCTTGATGCGCCTTCCTCCTGGCACATTTTCTCTTTCACCCTCCACTTGTGCCTCCTCGAGTTCTGCAGCACTGCTGGTCACAGCTGACCTCCAGCTGGAGCACTCAAGGGCCAGGGCTTCCCAGTTCTCAGTGTCTATGCCACAGTTTTAAAGGTTGGCTTTGAGCCCATCTTTCAATCTCTTTTCTGTCCACCAACATTCCGTTTTCCATTCTTGATTTCGGAGTAGAGCAACTGCTTTGGGAGACGGTGGTCGGGCAACCGGACAACGTGGCCGGTCCAGCAGAGTTGATGGCGGAGGACCATTGCTTCAATGCTGGTGGTCTTTGCTTCTTCCAGCACACTGACATTTGTCCGCTTGTCTTCCCAGGAGATTTGCAGGATTTTTCGGAGGCAGCGCTGATGGAATCATTCCAGGAGTTGCATGTGACGTCTGTAGACAGTCCACGTTTCGCAGGCATAGAGCAGGGTTGGGAGGACAATAGCTTTATAGACAAGCACCTTGGTCTCCCTACGGATGTCCCGGTCCTCAAACACTCTCTGCTTCATTCGGGAAAATGCTGCACTTGCAGAGCTCAGGCAGTGTTGTATTTCGGCGTCGATGTTGACTTTGGTGGAGAGGTGGCTGCCAAGGGAGCGGAAATGGTCGACATTTTCTAATGTGACACCATTAAGCTGTATTACTGGCATTGGAGAGGGATTGGCTGGTGACTGCTGGAACAGCACTTTGGTTTTCTCGATGTTCAGTGACAGGCCAAGCTTCGTGTATGCTTCTGCAAAGGTGTTTAGAGTGGCTTGTACATCTTCTTCTGTATGCGCACAGACGACATTGTCATCAGCATACTGGAGTTCTATAACAGATGTTGTTGTAACTTTGGTTTTGGCTTTCAGTCTGCTGAGGTTGAATAGCTTGCCATCTGTCCGATAGATGATTTCCACTCCGGTGGGAAGCTTCCCGTCAACAAGGTGAAGTATCATAGCAATGAAGATGGAGGATAGAGTTGGGGCAATAACACATCCCTGTTTGGCAATGGATTCCACCATAAATGGGTCACTTTGGGAGCCATTGCTGTCCAAGACTGTTGACATCATGTCTTCATGGAGGAGCTGCAGAATGTTCACAAATTTCTCAGGGCACCCGATTTTTTGGAGGATGGTCCAGAGAGCGCTGCGATTCACTGTGTCAGATGCCTTTGCAAGGTCGATGAATGCCATGTACAGAGGTTGGTTTTGTTCCCTGCATTTTTCTTGGATTTGAACCCAGAACCTTATGTAAACCTTGTTGTTTGTGACCAACAAGCCCTAAGACTTCATTCCAAATGGGATTTCCCACAAAGATCAAAGATACCTCAACGTACCCAGATTTTATGAACCAAAGTTGCTTTGCACAGATCCTACATGGAATCTAAGATTAAATTCTCATCTGGGATTCGTTGGTGGTCTCCCATCCAAATCCTAACCGGGGCTGACCCGGGCGGACTGGATGGCCCATGAGGTCTCTTCCAACTCTATGATTCTATGTAGCAAGAGCGTGGACCACTGTGGCCAGATAACAGCCAGTGGAACAGTAAGGCAAAACAGCATCATTTACATCGTACTGTAATTCCAATCTCTTTATCTTGCTCTCTCTCCCCCTCTCTATTCTTGAAGCCAAACATACAGTACCAGGAATAAAAAGCACACAAGGGAATGAACCCAAATGTTATCAGTGGACAGCAATCTCCCAAAGCGGAGAAGAGCACGCAGGCAAAGACACGCAGGCTGAGGCAGAAGGCAAAGGCACTTTTCCCAAATGCTGAAAGGCTAGAACTGCTTAGCTCCCACAATCAGAGATGGGATTGGTTGCCTTTTGGGATATGAAGACTCACATAATCATAGAATATTGGAGTTGGAAGAGGCCACATGGGCCATCTAGTCCATCCCCCTACCATGCAGGTAAAGCACAATTAAAGAGCCATCCAGCGTCTATTTCAATACCTCCGAAGAAGGAGCCTCCACTAGACTCCTGAAGTAGAGAGTTCCACTGTTGAATAGCTCTCACCTCTTAAGACAATGTCAGAAGCATGCTGCCATTCTTCCCTCTCCAACAATTATGACACACATTGCTTGGTCATTCGACTTGTTTCCTGAGTCCACATCCTGTGCTTTTGCATGAATCACAGGAAGTCAGTCCTTGCGGGAAAGGAAAGCAAGCCCAGGACAAGGAGATCCCCCAGGCATCTTTGACCTATCTGACTCATTTGACTTTGTTGGAAAAGTAAATGAATTACCCAAATTGTACCTGATGTTGAGCAGAGTCGAGTCAAGCAACGAGAGACACATTGCAAGCTGTCCCTTCCCTAGATAATACAGAACATTCAATGGCTTCAAACTACAAGAAAGGAGATTCCATCTGAACATGAGGAAGAACTTCCTGACTGTGAGAGCCGTTCAGCAGTGGAACTCTCTGCCCCAGAGTGTGATGGAGGCTCCTTCTTTGGAAGCTTTTAAACAGAGGCTAGATGGCCATCTGTTGAGAGTGCTTTGAATGCAATATTCCTGCTTCTTGAAAAGGGGTTGGACTGGATGGCCCATGAGGTCTCTTCCAACTCTATGATTCTATGTAGCAAGAGCGTGGACCAGTGTGGACAGATAACAGCCAGTGGAACAGTAAGGCAAAACAGCATCATTTACATCGTACTCTAATTCCAGTCTCTTTATCTTGCTCTCTCTCTCCCTCTCTCTTCTTGAAGCCAAACATACAGTACCAGGAATAAAAAGCACACAAGTGAATGAACGCAAAGCAATCTCCCAATGCGGAGAAGAGCACGCAGGCAAAGACACTCAGGCTGAGGCAGAAGGCAAAGGCACTCAGGCTGAGGCACTGAGCCACAAGGTACAGCCATGCTGTTAGAACTGGTTTAGAGAGCAAAGAGGCCTCTTTTGCACCGTTCATAGGTCAAAACATCACTCTGGGCAAGTGAGGATTTGTATGTCAAAATGTACGGTATATAAGTGTAGTAAATAAATAAATATGAGGCATCTCTGCTTCAATTCCCAAATCTGACGTTGTTTGATTTCATGCGGCTTTGTTTTTCCGCAGCCACTCATTCGGGACGCTTTGCTCTGAGCGTTTCCTCTGATGTCCGCATTGTCTTTTGCACGAACCATCATAATCCCAGAACTGAATTGACTCCTTGTTTTGGGGAGTGACACATTTCTCGTCTATCCAGATCAGGCTGCTTCGAGTCACTTTCTCAGACACATCATTCCAGTATGCGCCAAATGAGCGATGCACTTGGTGGTGACGTTACCAGAAAGCGGCTTCTTCATTTCTGCATCCAAGGCTGCGTCTACACTGTCGAACAATTGGAGTTTGACACCAGTTTTTAACTGCCAGGGCTCCATGCTAGAGAATCCAGGGAGCAGCAAGTTTTGCAAAGTCTTGAGCCAGTTTACAAAATGAATCCACGTCTTGCTTCTTTTCAAAATGGAATAAAAGGACTCTTTTTCGACTCTCCGCTCCCTGTCCGGTGCCTTAGGGCACGATTAATATGGAAATCTCTCTTGTTCCAAGTTCAATGCTGTACTTGTCAAACCAGAAATGCCAGAAATATTATACTATGCTGCATGAGAAAACAAGGCTGAAATCATGTCTTCAGCAGCACAAGTACAGGTGGAGTACCTCTCCTCAAAAATGCTCAGGAAAATAGAATCATAGAATCATAGAATCCTAGAGTTGGAAGAGACCTCCTAGGCCATGGGATTTATAGCCCTTAATTCACCACGCAGGAGGTGCTAGGGTGTCTCCCAATAGATCAGCGTTTTTAGCATCTGAACGCCAACTGTGCTCTGTCTCCTTTCGTCTCTCTAGAAATCATAGAATCATAGAATCCTAGAGTTGGAAGAGACCTCATGGGCCATGGGATTTATAGTCCTGAATTCCCCACTCAGGAGGTGCTAGGGTGTCTCCCAATTAGATCAGCGTTTTTAGCAGCTGAACGCCAACTGTGCTCTGTCTCCCTTCGTCTCTCTAGAAATCATAGAATCATGGAAGAGACCTCATGGGCCATCCAGTCCAACCTCATTCTGCCAAGAAGCAGGAATATTGCCTTCAAAGCACCCCTGACAGATGGCCATCCAGCCTCTGTTTCAAAGCTTCCAAAGAAGGAGCCTCCACCACACTCCAGGGCAGAGAGTTCCACTGCTGAACGGCTCCCCAGGAGTGAGAAAGGTGGTATATAAATACTGTAAATAAATAATAACAACAACAACAACAATAAGTAATGTGGCATGCTGTCCTGAGTTACCCTTCAAAGTCCCAAAAGAAACAGCAGGTTCAATTGGAGTGTAAACATCAGTATTAGAGTCGTTGTTACCAGCGAAATCTTATGAGTTATAGCCTTGAATTCCCCACGCAGGAGGTGCTAGGGTGTATCCCAATTAGATCAGCATTTTTAGCAGCTGAATGCCACCTGTGCTCTGTCTCCTTTCGTCTCTCTAGAAATCATAGAATCATAGAATCCTAGAGTTGGAAGAGACCTCATGGGCCATCCAGTCAAACCCTATTATGCCAAGAAGTAGGAATATTGCATTCAAAGCACCCCTGACAGATGGCCATCCAGCCTCTGTTTCAAAGCTTCCAAAGAAGGAGCCTTCACCACACTCCGGGGTAGAGAGTTCCACTGCTGAACCCCAGGAGTGAGAAAGGTGGTATATAAATACTGTAAAGAAATAATAATAATAATAATAATAATAATAATAATAAATAATGTGGCATGCTGTCCTGAGTTACCATTCAAAGTCCCAAAAGAAACAGCAGTCTTCCATCAGACAACGGGCAATGATCACTAAGTCCTTAGCAGCAGACACAAAGCAGGTTCAATTGGAGTGTAAACATCAGTATCAGAGTCATTGTTACCAGCGAAAGTTTCTGATTTATAGCCCTGAATTCCCCACGCAGTTGGTGCTAGGGTGTCGCCCAATTAGATCAGCGTTTTTAGCAGTTGAACGCCAACTGTGCTCTGTCTCCTTTCGTCTCTCTAGAAATCATAGAATCATAGAATCCTAGAGTTGGAAGAGACCTCATGGGCCATCCAGTCAAACCCTATTCTGCCAAGTAGTAGGAATATTGCATTCAAAGCACCCCTGACAGATGGCCATCTAGCCTCTTTTTCAAAATTTCCAAAGAAGGAGCCTTCACCACACTCCAGGGCAGAGAGTTCCACTGCTGAACGGTTCTCACAGGAAGTTCTTCCTCATGTTCGTGCCCAACTCTCGACAGGTAAAGTCATGCTCTCAGTAATTTGGGACTAGTATGGAGTCATATGGATGGATTTCCAAGCAAAGGGGCCCATGATCACTGGGGCAGACAAGGTTTCACTGCTGTGGACATTGCGGGAGGCCATCCAAACCAAGAGACAGTATAGCTCTACACCAGTGGTTCTGAACCTGTGGGTCCCCAGGTGTTTTGTCCTACAACTCCCAGAAATCCCAGCCAGTTTACCAGCTGCTAGGATTTCTGGGAGTTGAAGGTCCAAAACATCTGGGGACCCCAGGTTGAGAACCATTTCTCTATACGGTTCTGGCCCAGCTTACTTGTCCGAACGCATCTACCCCTATGTCCCACATCCTAATCTAAGATCATCTGGGGAGGCCCTGCTCTCGCTCCCTTCAACAGCACAAATCTGTCTGGCGGGGACGAGAGACAGGGCCTTCTCGGCTGTGGCCCCCCGCCTATGGAACACACTCCCAAATGAGGTAAGATCCACTCCCTCCCTCCTGGCTTAAAAAAATTAAAATCATGGTTCTGGGACCAGGCCTTCGGACAGTAGATGTATGTAGTATTTTAGAGTCTCTTACAAAGTCCCAAAAGAAACAGCAGTCTTCCATCAGACAACGGGCAATGATCACTAAGTCCTTAGCAGCAGACACAAAGCAGGTTCAATTGGAGTGTAAACATCAGTATCAGAGTCGTTGTTACCAGCGAAAGCTTCTGATTTATAGCCTTGAATTCCCCACACAGTTGGTGCTAGGGGGTCTCCCAATTAGCTCAGCGTTTTTAGCAATTGTGCTCTGTCTCCTTTATTCTCTCTACAAATGTGGGCACTTGCACAACCTCATCGTCTGATTCTTCCTCTCCCTCCAATTCCTGAGCACTTTCCTGCTCCTCTTCCTCTTCCGAAAATGCAAAAGAAAGATGCAAATTAAAATCTCTTACAAAGTCCCAAAAGAAACAGCAGTCTTCCATCAGACAACGGGCAATGATCACTAAGTCCTTAGCAGCAGACACAAAGCAGGTTCAATTGGAGTGTAAACATCAGTATCAGAGTCATTGTTATCAGTGAAAGCTTCTGATTTATAGCCTTGGATTCCCCACGCAGTTGGTGCTAGGGTGTCTCCCAATTAGCTCAGCATTTTTAGCAATTGTGCTCTGTCTCCTTTATTCTCTCTACAAATGTGGGCACTTGCACAACCTCATCGTCTGATTCTTCTCCTCCAATTCCTGAGCACTTTCCTGCTCCCCTTCCTCTTCCGAACATGAGGAATCCCTAACACATGCTCAACAAAGGTGTCTATCTTCCGCAAGCTCACCTGTTGCCCAAATGGAAGAAGCATGCTCTTGTGGCTTTGGAATTAGACTGCATCCCCCTTCTTCACCTGACCTCATACCATCGGACTTCCACCTCTTTCCAACAATTGAGTTATTTTTGAAGGGAAAGCATTTCTCAGGTGATGAGGCATTACGCACATCACCTGCTCCATATATCACCTTGGGCTTCACCTTTTGAGTTGGAACAAGTGTGTTTTCTCTGTCAAATTTCTCTGTCATTTGAGTCAGCCAGACAGCTAGCTCTCCCTCGAAAGCCACAACGAAATACCACGCTGAGTCAAGCATCTTTACCACAAACTCTGCAAAAGGGTATCGGTAGCAGGCAGTGGGTTCCATAGCGTCGCAGAGGTTGATTTCCATGCTGCTCATGGAAATAAACCACTGTTTTCGTTCCATGGCACCCAACTCCACATTTGGACTACAACTCCCATGCATTTGGATTACAATTCCACATTTGGGCTACAACTCCCATGTATTTCGATTACAACTCCACATTTGGACTACAACTCCCATGTATTTCTATTACAACTCCCATGCATTTAGATTACAACTCCACATTTGGACTGCAACTCCCATGCATTTCGATTGCAACTCCACATTTGGACTACAACTCCCATGCATTTCGATTACAACTCTACATTTGGACTACAACTCCCATGTATTTCTATTACAACTCCCATGCAATTAGATTACAACTCCACATTTGGACTACAACTCCCATGCATTTCGATTACAACTCCCATGCATTTAGATTTTTGTGAATATTTTTTTGCGAGTATGTTTTGCAAACATTTTTTGTGTGTTTATTTCTGATATTTTTGTGATCGTTTCATAATTATTTTTGTGGATTTCTTTTCATTATTTTTCAGAATAGTTTCATGACTATTTTTGTGAGTATTTTTGTGATTGTTTTTCTGAATATTTTGTGTATATATTTTATGTAAATACTTTTGTGAATATTTATGTAAATATTTTCATTATTATTTTTTCAAATTTATTTCATTGTGAATAGTTTCATGATTCTTTTTATGAATATTTTTGTGAATATTTTTGTGAATACATTTGGTTAATATTTTTGTGTATATATTTTATGTGAATACTTTTGTGAATATTTATGTAAATATTTTCATGATTATTTTTGCAAATTTATTTCATGGTGAATAGTTTCATGGTTATTTTTGTGAATATTTTTGTGTATATATTTTATGTGAATACTTTTGTGAATATTTTGATGAATATTTTTCCAGATTTATTTCATTGTGAATAGTTTCATTATTATTTTTATGAATATTTTCGTGAATATTTTTGTGTATATATTTTATGTGAATACTTTTGTGAATATTTATGTAAATATTTTCATGATTATTTTTGCAAATTTATTTCATGGTGAATAGTTTCATGGTTATTTTTGTGAATATTTTTGTGTATATATTTTATGTGAATACTTTTGTGAATATTTTGATGAATATTTTTCCAGATTTATTTCATTGTGAATAGTTTCATTATTATTTTTATGAATATTTTCGTGAATATTTTTGTGTATATATTTTACGTGAATACTTTTGTGAATATTTCCATGATTATTTTTGCAAATTTATTTCATTGTGTATAGTTTCACGATTCTTTTTTATGAATATTTTTGTGAATATATTTAACGTAAATACATTTGTGAATAGTTTTGTGAATATTTTCATGATTATTTTTGCAAATTTATTTCATTGTGAATAGCTTCATGATTCTTTTTATGAATATTTTTGTGAATAAGTTTTGTGAATATTTTGTGTATATATTTTATGTAAATACTTTTGTGAATATTTTCATGATTATTTTTGCAAATGTATTTCATTGTGAATAGTTTCATGATTCTTTTTATGAATATTTTTGTGAATATTTTTGTGTATATATTTTACATGAATCCTTTTTGTGAATATTTTGATGAATATTTTTCCAGATTTATTTCATTGTGAATAGTTTTATGATTATTTTTATGAATATTTTTGTGTATATATTTAACGTGAATACATTTGTGAATATTTTTGTGAATATTTTCATGATTATTTGTGCAAATTTATTTCATTGTGTATAGTTTCATCATTATTTTTATGAATATTTTTGTGATTATTTTTGTGAATACGTTTTGTGAATATTTTTGTGCATATATTTTACGTGAATACTTTTGTGAATATTTTCGTGATTATTTTTGCAAATATATTTCATTGTGAATAGTTTCATATTTTTTGTGTATATATTTTATGCGAATATTTTTGTGCTTATTTTTGTGAACATAGTGCAATAATAATAATAATAATAATAATAATAATTCCATTTGGTGAATGATACAAAGGTTGTGCACATTGCACCACCTGAAAGCAAAAGCATCATATATATGGACCATTTGGGGATATTTCGGATTTTGCAATCTTGCATATGAGGGATGCTTATTGTAAATCCATCGGCCACTTGGTTTGCAAAGCCAAAGGGCTCTTCCTTTGAAGCCGATGGAGACAATGGGAGTCGCATTTGGCAGAACATGCGCCAACGTACCCCAGCTGCGCGTTGCATTTTTTATGAGCCAAATGGGGAATCTCACCCCTTGAAAAGCAATCCGAGGGTGGGGGAGAGAACATACATACTATGTGGGAGGGGAGAGCCCTTTCTTCTCATTGTTTCCAGAAAGAAACCCAAGGGTTTCTAAGCCTTCCACACCCAAAGTCTTTGTGTCTTTTGAAATTAAGCAGCATTAATTGCACCCGCCTCTCCTCTTCCATTCTTTCAAGGTCCGCACCCTCCATGAGCAAGGCATTGTTGTTTGCTTCTTTGATTGTTCCTCTCATCCTGGGCTATAATTTCATGCTATATATATATAATTACTGCTTCACAACAACATGCTAACCTGCTGAGCTGCTGAGCTTGTTGACCGAAAGATCGCAGGTTCGGATCCGGGGAGCAGGAGTGAGCTCCCGCTGTCAGCCCCAGCTTCTACCAACCTAGTAGTTCGAAAACATGCAAATATGAGTAGATCAATAGGTACCGCTATAGATCAATAGGTTACCTTCTCACACTACGGTGAGAAGGTAACGGCACTCCATGCATTCATGCCAGTGGCTACATAACCTTGGAGGAGAGCGGGGTGAGCTCCCGCTCTCAGCCCCAGCTTCTGCCAATCTAGCAGTTCCAAAACATGCAAATATGAGTAGATCAATAGGTACCACTACGGCGGGAAGGTAACGGCACTCCATGCAGTCATGCCAGTAGCCACATAACCTTGGAGGAGAGCGGGGTGAGCTCCCGCTGTCAGCCCCAGCTTCTGCCAACCTAGTAGTGGGAGTGGGGGTGAGCTCCTGCTGTCAGCCCCAGGTTTTGCCAACCTAGTAGTGGGAGTGGGGATGAGCTCCCGCTTTCAGCCCCAGCTCCTGCCAACCTAGCAGTTCGAAAACATGCAAATATGAGTAGATCAATAGGTACCGCTCCGGCGGGAAGTAACGGCACTCCATGCAGTCATGCCAGTGGCCACATAATCTTGGAGGAGAGCGGGGTCAGCTCCCGCTGTCAGCCCCAGCTTCTGCCAACCTAGCAGTTCGAAAACGTGCAACTATGAGTAGATTAATAGGTACTGCTAAGGTGAGAAGGTAACTGCACTCCAGTTCTCACCGTAGCGGTACCTATTGATCTACTTAGATTTGCATGTTTGCCAGTGGCCACATAACCTTGGAGGAGAGCGGGGTGAGCTCCCGCTGTCAGCCCCAGCTTCTGCCAACCTAGCAGTTCGAAAACATGCAAATATGAGTAGATCAATAGGTACCGCTCCGGCGGGAAGGTAACGGCACTCCATGCAGTCATGCCAGTGGCCACATAACCTTGGAGGTGTCTAAGGACAACGCCGGCTCTTCGGCTTAGAAATGGAGATGAGCACCAACCCCCAGAGTCGGACGCAACTAGATTTAATGTCCAAGAGCCCTGCCAATGTCCTCCACAAACACAACACTGCCCTCCACCCAACTGAAGGCTTTCACACGGGGACAATCTCCTCTTAGATTTTATGTGTTTTCTCCACCACAGGCATCCCAGTGTTTCTTTCTCTCTCCATTGGTGTGGGGTTTGCATGGGGTTTACACAATCCCATCTTAAGAAAATAATACTCAAGAGATACTTTATAGAGTTGGAAGAGACCCCCAAGGGCTATCCAGTCTGGCCTCCATCTGCCAGGCAGGAAAAGCACAATCAAATCACTCTTGACAGATGACCATCCAGACAGTGGCTTGCTCTGAAACAAAGCCTATAGCACCTGCTATCTATCTATCTATCTATCTATCTATCTATCTATCTATCTATCTATCTATCTATCTACACACACACACACATACATAGCACACACATACATACATACATACATAGCCCACATTGGATATATATATATAGAAAGAGAGAGTTACACTTAAAAAACATACCTATCCCGACTGACATACAAATCCACGTTAAGAAGATATATATGTATACATTATTACATTACATACAATATTATTATTAAAAGCAATCAGGGGTTGGAATGATGATGATGATGATGATGATGATGGGAAGATAGGAAGAGCATCACAAACCATAGCTGAGAAGCAACCAGTGGTTGGAATAATGATAATGATGATAATAATAATAATAATAATAATAATAAATATATTATTATTAATAATATTTATTAGAAGCATCAGGGGTTGGAATGACGATGATGATAATAATAATAATAATAAATGTATTATTATTAATATTTATTAGAAGCAATCAGGGGTTGGAATGATGATGGTAATAATAATAATAATAATAATAATAATAATAATAATAATAATAGGAAGATGGGAAGACCATCACAAACCATAGCCAAGAAGAAACTGGGGGTTGGATTATTATTATTATTTATTAGAAGCAATCAGAGGTTGGAATGATGATGATGATGATGATGATGATGATGATGACAGGAATATGGGAAGAACATCACAAACCATAGCCAAAAAGCAATCAGGAGTTGGAATAATAAATTATTATTTATTATTATTCTTAGAAGCAATCAGGGGTGGGAATGATGATGATGATGATGATTATTATTATTATTATTATAAGCCATCAGGGGTTGGGATAATAACAATAATAATAACAATAATAATAATTTATTAATAATAATTTATTATTATTAGATATCACAGGTTGGAATAATAGCAATAATAATAACAATAATAATAATTTATTATTATTAGAAGCAATCAGGAGTTGGAATAATAATAATAACCGTAACAATAAGAATCATAATAATTTATTATGATGATGATTATTAGAAGTAATCGGGTTGGAATAATAATCACGACAATAATAATATATTACTAGAAGCAATCAAGGGTTGGAATAATAATAATAATAATAACAACAGTAATAATAAATTTTGATTATTAGAAGCAACCAGGGGTGGGAATAATAATAATAATAATATTAATAATAATAATAATAATATTTTGATTATTTTTAGAAGCAATCAGGAGTTAGAATAATAATAACAATAATAACAATAATAATAATGTGATTATTATTAGAAGCAATCAGGGCTTTGAATAATAATAATAATAGTAATAATAATAATAATAACAATA